>NC_069506.1:25824494-26009494 GCF_027579735.1 Bombina bombina | reverse complement strand
TAGGTATAATCAGATCTCATTACTGTATCACATTGTATACATATACATGTGTCTTTATCTTATATCTGTAGGTATAGTCAGATCTCATTACTGTATCACATTGTGTATATATACATGTGTCTTTATCTTATATCTGTAGGTATAATCAGACCTCATTACTGTATCACATTGTGTACATATACATGTGTCTGTATCTTATATATGTAGGTATAATCAGATCTCATTACTGTATCACATTGTATACATATACATGCGTCTTTATCTTATATCTGTAGGTATAATCAGATCTCATTACTGTATCACATTGTATACATATACATGTGTCTTTATCTTATATCTGTAGGTATAATCAGATCTCATTACTGTATCACATTGTGTACATATACATGTGTCTTTATCTTATATCTGTAGGTATAATCAGATCTTATTTCTTATCACATTGTGTACATATACATGTGTCTTTATCTTATATCTGTAGGTATAATCAGATCTCATTACATTATCACATTGTGTACATATACACGTGTCTTTATCTTATATCTGTAGGTATAATCAGATCTCATTACTGTATCACATTGTGTACATATACATGTGTCTTTATTTTATATCTGTAGGTATAATCATATCTCATTACTTTATCACATTGTGTACATATACATGTTTCCTTATCTTATATCTGTAGGTATAATCAGATCTCATTACTTTATCACACTGTGTACATATACATGTGTCTTTATCTTATATCTGTAGGTATAATCAGATCTCATTACTTTATCACATTGTGTACATATACATGTGTCTTTATCTTATATCTGTAGGTATAATCAGATTTGATTACTGTATCACATTGTGTACATATACCTGCTTCTTTATCTTATATCTGTAGGTATAATCAGATCTCATTACTTTATCACATTGTGTACATATACATGCGTCTTTATCTTATATCTGTAGGTATAATCAGATCTGATTACTGTATCACATTGTGTACATATACATGTGTCTTTATCTTAGATCTGTAGGTATAATCAGATCTCATTACTGTATCACATTGTGTACATATACCTGCTTCTTTATCTTATATCTGTAGGTATAATCAGATCTTATTACTGTATCACATTGTGTACATATACCTGCTTCTTTATCTTATATCTGTAGGTATAATCAGATCTTATTACTGTATCACATTGTGTACATATATATGTGTCTTTATCTTATATCTGTAGGTGTAATCAGATCTCATTACTATATCACATTGTGTACATATACATGTGTCTGTATCTTATATCTGTAGATATAATGAGATCTAATTACTGTATCACACTGTGTACATATACCTGCTTCTTTATCTTATATCTGTCCATAAAACAATCACCAGTACTTGGAGAGAACAATGGAAAATCAACATTGTATTACCTTATCTCTGCTATATCCCACTGGGAGTGTAATTTCTTCTGCTGGCTGTGTTTACAAAGCTTATCTATAGCTTGGACCTGCGGCCACAAACTTTTAGAATAGGTGGGGATACCACATGCTAAATCAACTATTTCAAATGCCAATATAAGGGTAAAGGAGCTACTTGTCAACAATTTAATACACTCCAGCAGGTAAAGTGGATCATTGGGAACAAATTAAAGGTGGAGAAAATTTTTGAGTAAACTGTCCCTTTAAGTCCTAACATTTAAGCTACATACACAAGAAGAGAGATGCACTCATATATGTAACCAAAACAATAGCATAATAGCTTCATATACAGTATATTTAGCTGTTACTCAGAGAAGTCTCAGTTACCCAGCATATGTTTTTTACCAAGAGCAAGTTTTCTGCGACACATAAGTATGGTCCTGCACGTAAAGTACAAACCAGCACCATGGTACCAGTTAATTGCTCTCAGAACAAGAGTGACTGTTACTCACAAGCATAGTCTTATCAGTACGACCACAGTTCTCAAGGCTCATTGGGCAACCTGTCTTCCTTCTATCATCAGCTGCTGTATTAAAAAGACCTTTATTTTTCACAGTGCAGGGTCCAATAAAACAAAGCGACGTTTCAAGCTAATACTCAGCCCTTACTCAAGCATGAGTAAGGGCTGAGTATTAGCCACAAATGTCACTTTGTTTTATTGGACCATGCACTGTGAAAATTAAAGGTCTTTTTAATACAGCAGCTGGATAATTATTTTGTTCTTGTGAATACTATGGGCATGGTAAACTCTCTACAAAGACTGCGCAACTAAAGGTGTGCTGTTTCCTGTCTTGTATATTTGAATTTCCCTCTATCACCCTTAGGGAGAATTAACTAAAGGTGATAATTTGCATAAACAAAAAGAGAACAGCATTCAAACCAGGGAACGAACAACATACAAAATATCTTGCTCTATGGTTATTCACCAGCCCAGGAACATTTGCTTTTGTTTCGCATGTGCCATTCACAAAGTGAAGCTTTTTCCCTCTAAAACTCCATACTTAATACTTTTTCTTTATGAGATATGAAACCCCCAAAAAATATTTTGTGATTCGGATTTAGACAGCACATACAATTTTAAAAAGTTTCCATTTTGCATTTATTATCAAATTTGATTCATTCCCATGGTATTCTTTGTTGAAGAGCTACCTAGGTAAGTGTCTGGAGCACTAAATGATGTCTGGAGCACATATCCCTTACACTCACTGCCACGTACAAAACTGTAACAAAACTTTCACATTATAAGTAAGGCCAGACAAAGTACACCCATGCACTCCCACCCCGTGGAGAGGCAAAATACACTTAGTCTTTTGGCCATATACTAACATCTGATACCCGAAATAGCACCCCCGTCTGCTGCGTCAATACAAATAAATCGCAAAACAAAACCCCACAGACCTCATTAAGAAAGGGTGGGCAGGAGGGAGATGCTTTACATCACAATACTTCAACAAGTATTTTCCCGCTCAGCCCCTTAAGTAATGCCTACCCTACTCCACCTCTTCCTATCATAACTACACCCCACTAGGGCCTCTTCCTCCCCTTGGTCATGTGTCAGCCTCCAGAGACCTCCTTGACCTAATGAGTCGTCAAGTTCTGACCCCAATAACACTCTCACTCCCTTATCACTATACCCCCATTTAACTTTTTATGTAAAGAAAACACAAGACTTCTATCTTGGTATAAATTTGGCCGCAGCCTTATTTATTAAATATATAAAACTCTTTTATATAACCATATAAATAACAATATAACAACAATATACATTAATCACACTGTTCTAATAAGAGCCTTTACCACAATTGAAACCAGTACGCGGTGCTAGTTCACTTATTAGTATCCTGTCCATCATGCCTCTAGACACAACTTCCCCTGGTTAACTCAATATCTAATAATGTACCTATAGAGGACCCCTTGTCCCTATAAGTACACCAATGAACTCCCACCCCATGGAAAGGCAAAATACCATTATTCTTATGGCCATATACTAACATCTTATACCCAAACTAGCACCCCCGCCAACGACTGCCCTGATTTATCAGCCCAGTCCCGCCACAACTTCAAATGGCCCCCAAAACCTCCTTAAAATCCAAGATAAATAGCTGCAGGCCAAAATCATTCAGATGAACACCATCCTTAAAGGAAAACTCCCCATGACCCACCTCCTCCAAATCCCTGTGGTGGGAAACTACCCCCCAATTCTCCTAATAAAAGACCCAATCAATTTATTCACTTTCTTTCTACTGTTATCCAGCTTAATTGGGTCCCATGCTGCTCTCCACACCATCCTAGGAATAATGTCAGACCACACAATTGTTAATTTGGGAAACAAATCCTGTAGTCTACCCAGATCCCATTTAATTTTCCGAACTAACCCTCTCTGAGGCATGAACCCCAAGTCATTGCCACCTGCGTGTATAACTAGAACATCAGGAGGTGGAAACCTCCTACAATAGTCCACAATCAGTGGCAACATGCAATCCCATCTCAGGCCCCTAACCCCAAACCATTTTATCTCCCAGGCTGATGCTGGAAAACCCAACTGTAGGCCATCCACCTTCATTGCCGCTGCTCTCCTGGCCCAGTAAATGAATGAATGACCCACCAACCAAATTTGTGTAACACCTAAGATAAAAACTTGGTAACATAACACATTCTAAGCTCTCATTTCAGGTCGAACATATAATTTAAATCTCTGAGACCTTCATCTCTCAATGTTCTTCACCACTTTCTCATTCAACCCCAACACTGACACCTCCGTAGTGGCCCCAATCCTAAAGGAATGGGACCCAAACTCCGAAGGCGTCAAACCAACTTTCTCCAGAGCCTTTGCAAGTACTACTCGAAATTAAATCCACATGAATTAATAATGGTCCCCAAACTGCGGACATAACTGCAGAAACTGCCCTAACATCTTGCAAGGGCACACCCCTTTTCCAATAGGAAAAAAACACAATAGATTTTCCTTTTTTGTTAGGTCAGTTTTGCTTCCCCTCAACAAAATATCCGCCCTTGACCCCGAAAACAAAGCATCCTCCACTCCTAACCCACCCAGTCGGTGTTTACTTACACTCACCAGCTCAGATATACGAAAAGCCCCAAAAAAGCCCAAACGAAAGCCGTACGGAATAGGCAAACTTTCTCAAGCACATCATAAAGCCTCTAATAAAACAAAAGTAATGGGCCTTCGGAGGTCCCTCACTTTTCTTCATGCCCTTCAACACCTGCCTCACATAAAAAGACTTGGTTACATCCCTAAGTCCCAAAAGTTTAAAGTGAAAAGCTAGAGCAGCTAGCTTCCTATCCACTGCAGAAGAGGACAACCCTACACACATCCAATGCCACATATATTCAAGTAAACATCCTTCAAGACCATCCTGAACCTCACAAGCACCAACCTTAGCCAACCACATGTTCCATTCCCTCCAAATTCTTGAATAAGAAGACCATGTACTTGGAGCTAGAGACGACTTTACCAGTCCAGCCAATCCTCCAACCCAAGCCTCCAAACCTGTTCTGGACATGGCCACCTTTCTGCATCTGCCTGCAGAGCCAAGTCTCGAAACTGCTGCCACTGAAAACGAGACAAAGAATCCGCATTTGAATTACATACTCCAGGAATATGCTTGATTCTAATCAACACATTCAATTTTAGGCATTTGAACACAAGTAACCTCAACAAACGCAGTACTGGGGAAGATGAAGACGACAGGCTGTTTAATGCTGACACAACACCCATGTTGTCTGAGTAGAACACTACCGACTTGTTAAGTAAATCCTCCTCCTATACATAAAGTGCCTCAATCACTGGGAACAGTTCCAAGAACACTAGGTTCCGCACCAAACCACAATAAACCCAAGAGTCTGGCCAAGGTGCCGAACACCAGTGCCCCTGAAAATCTGCCCCAAATTCAAAGCCCCCAGCAGCATCGGTCACTAAGCCTAATTCCTTATTTGACACCTTCTTCTCCCGGATCAAAGATGCTCCATTAAATTGACCCAGAAACATCTTCAATACCTTCAAATCATCCCTATGCTCCTTGTTCTGTTTTACAAAGTAATGAGGTAGTACTACCTTTGCCGTGGCCATATACAGCCGCCTACAGAACACTCGCCCAATAGGAATAATCCTACATGCAAAATTACGTTTCCCCACCAGTGACTGCAATTATCTCAAAGTCACCTGTGCCACTGCCAGAAAATGCTGTATGATGTCCACTAAATCCTTGACTTTATTATCTGGAAGTCTACACTCCATTCTCATAGAATCTATGATGATCCCAAAAAAACTAAGTGTTGTGGTCGGACCTTCCGACTTCTCTCTAGCAATAGGCACCCCAAAATAATTTGCAACCTGACAACAAACGTCTCTCAAAGACAAACAAACCTCCGAGCCGGCCGGACCAACGAAAAGAAAGTCATAGAGGTAGTGGACTGTAGACTGGAAACCAGACTGAACCCGTACCACCCACTCCAAAAAGTAACTGAAACATTCAAAAAGTGAATAGGAAATGGAACACCCCTTGGCAGGCATAAGTCAACATGATAAGAACCCTCAAAATAGCACCCCAACAAATGATGGGACATTGGGTGAACCGGTACCAACCTGAAAGCCGCCTCAATGTCAATCTTTGCCAGTAAGGCAAATTGTCCCGTGTCCCTCACCAGCTGAATCGCCTGAACAAAATATGCATACGATACAGACAACATATCCTCAGGAATACCGTCATTCACTGAATGTCCTTTTGGAAAAGACAAATGGTGTATCATTCAGAACTTGCCCGGCTCCTTTTTGGGAACCCCCCCAAGGGGAGAAATCCTTAAATCAGCAATAGGGGGGCTCTCAAAAGTACCAGCCATGCGTCTCAATGCCACCTCCTTTTCTATCTTCTCTTTAAACACCCCAGGCCAATGCCTTGCAGATTTTAGATTATCCCTACATTTTTCAAAACCCCCAGAAAAAGGAATCCTGAAACCAAATTCTAAACCATGGATCAATAGGACAGCCTTCTCCCTGCATCCCTTGCACTTAGCGTATCGTATGTCTTACCCTCACTGGGGTTGCTCCCCTTTTCAAGCCCTTCAAAGCCAACGGCTAGCTTGCCCTTCTTAAAACACTTGATGTATGGGTGGGAACCTCCGCATCCTGAGCATTCATGTCTTAATTTACAGAATGATCCCCATTTACACCCTTTGTCATTAAATGCGAAGCAAAACCACTTTTTAACTGCTGCCAACGACCCTGCTGTAAATTGACCATAACCCCGCCCGAAAGGGCTGTGAGCTCCTGAGGGGGGTCATAATCTTTAACTAGAGCCCCATGTCACGATCGTCCTATGTCATGTCGGGCTTAACCGACAACCACTTATGAAAGTGCTCATCGTAAGCCCACCAAATCATACCCCCGTAAGTCCACCGCGCTCCCGCTATATCGTCCAGATAGCAAAACAGAGGAGCACCCTGCTCTGGGAACTTAACCGCCATTACGCTGGCATAAATCACAAACACCTGGAACCAATTTGTGAACGTTTTCCGTAATTTCCTATAGCACTCTTTTTTTTCTCCTCCTTTTTAACTGAGTCTTTCTTAGAATCCTCTGGGATCTCAAACGACTGATCCAAAGGTAGGAGAGAAAAATGCTCAATAAATTCCCTTTTCCAGATTTTTTCCTTAACCTCAACTGTTAAATGCATACCCAATAGGCCAATAGAACACAAACATGACCTGGACATGGTAGTGTCGGCCACCTTAAGTTCAGGCCCTGTGGCCACTTTGCCGACAGAGCTTTCTCCTACCCCAACAGTCTGGGCCACCTGAGGACTGGCAAGTCCACCAGCCACTACCGAACATGGCGCAGTGGAACTCTGGGCTATACTTCTGCACTGCGGAATCTGTTGGCGCTTTATAAATAAAGAATAATAATAATAATAATAGTGCTCTCACGCACCTGTTCGGGGTTAGGAATCCACGGCCTAGCAACTGGCGAAATACTCACCGTACCAGAACCCTCAAACTTGGCCTACAATTCCCTTAAACCCGCTACAACTTTTCTGCCACAGAATCACCTGCATTCACACTCACACTAGCTTTGCCACCAACCCTATTGTTTCCTGACAAGGTATTTGTCTCACCTGTCCAAGAATCCACCTCCTGGATGCCCCCATTAGGAGTTCCCGTTGATGCCTGCTTCTCCAGACCCTGGAACCCACTGTTGTGAGACTCCGTCACTCTTGCTCCGCGCTCTTTATAACTGGCAGCTGCAACCCTTCCCGCTGTACCTGGCTGTTGAAATGATCCTGCAAAACATGTACACGTGAACCCCCCCCCCAATGTGTCACAAAATTCCCTCAGTCTCCTAGCTACTCCGGGAACATTAGACATTGCCCTGCCCTGTCCTCTCTCAGGGGCTGAAGCACCTGCCCCCGCAGACCACCTCTTATCTGACTCCTCCCTTCTCCTTGTTCTACCCCTAGCAGCAACACCACCTGCACCAGGCTCCATGGGCCATTTACTATTACACTTTGCAATTTTTTTTAACATAACTGTCAGTCCCATACCTACCCCTACTAGAAACCTGACCCAAATCACGGGCCGTGGTCACCATAGGTTCCCAGTTCCTTATGTCCAGGCGCCCCTTTTGAGGAACACCCTCATCAAGAGTCAGCCTATTAGCCTCTGTCCACAAGCCATGCAGGCGGGAGGCAGTACCCCGCCGGCCAACATCCTCACCTGTTGCATCCTGAAGTCACACTTAAACAGCTGACCGTGACCTTGAATTCATCACTCCTGTAAAAGATAAGCACACTGAAGATGAACCCGCCTCTTCAAAGTTAGCTCCCTGAAATCTGACAGGGCCTCTGGGAATAGCAGTGTGGCGCACAACTCCCTGTGTGTAAGATGCCCGAGATGAGAGCCCAGGAAGGCTCAACCCACCCACGGCCTAAGTCTATCAGGAGTCTGAGGGACAAACTCATCCTCTGAGAAATTTAAATAAAGAGACATTTCCCCCATATTCTCCCACAACTCCACTTCTGCAGCCTCAGGGTCCCTTTCCTCAAACTCACTAATTCTACCTAAGTCACTGTGTTTGCAAGTACTATCCCCACTATCCTGAGAAGCCACCTCCACTATTTCTAGCTCATCCTCAGATAAGTCCTCAACCCTACCACTGGCCCCTGGAACTTCCAACCCCCCAACTGGCTCTAGGGCAGAAGGCCCAGCCATCTCTCCAACCACACAACTATCAGTGTCAAGCCTAATAGGACCGTCACCCTGGTCCTGCAATGGCCTTTGCAATGCATGTGGCCCACGTCTCAGGCTCCTCTGGGCTATGTACCACCACTTTAGGCCCAGCCTTACCCTTTCTCTGCCTTTCTGTGGGGGCCCCAGCTTCCGCTCACCACCACTCCTCCTTAGCTACCTCTGACACTTCCGCCATCACATGACCACCTCCCAGCACTCGGGCTCCTCTTTCTTTTCTTTTCCAGACCCTCTAACACCCTCAGGACTCAACCGGGTAGGGGGCTTGGACCTCCTCACCAGCCGCAACCTCACCGCCCTGGACCCCAACTCCGGATCTGCCTGACTCACTTCCAACCAGGATCTTCTTCATCCAACCCTCCAGCCAGGTAGGTCACCTATTCTCTGCATTCTCTATTATGAGAGCGAGCATATCCTCCATCAATGCCATTACTAGGGTGTAAGCGGGAAAAGCACACAGACACAGATGCTTAACTTCACAATACTTCAAGTGATCTTCGGCTTTTCCCGCTCAACCCCTTAAGTAAGGCCTACCCTGTTTCACCTCTTCCTATCCTAACCACACCCCACTAGGGACTCTTCCTCTCCTCGGTCATGTGTCCCCTCCAGCTGATCTACGTCAGCCTCCAGAGACCTCCTTATTTATTTAAAACACAAACTATTGTTCCAATCAAAACTTTGTGTAACATTCTGAATTTTTTTTCTATAAATGTTAATTTCACCATTTTAGATGTTAAAGGGACACTAAACCCAATTTTTTTATTTCATGATTTAGATAGAGCATGCAATTTTAAGCAACTTTCTAATTTACTCTCCTATTGAGAACCTGGGTTATGCTTACTTATTGGTGGGTAAATGTAAGCCTCCAATAAGCAAGCGCTATCCATGGTGCTGAACCTAAAATGGCTGCTAAGATTTACATTCCTGCTTTTAAAATAAAGATAACAAGAGACTGAAGAAAAATTGATAATAGGAGTAAATTAGAAAGTTGCTTAAAATTTCATGCTCTATCTAAATCATGAAATAAAAAAATTGGGTTCAGTGTCCCTTTAAATTTAATTAAATAAAAAAAAAATCAACAATAAAAATTAGCATTTTAATATTTATTTTTCGAAACATATACTAAATTTAATGAAAGTCTATAAAAAATAACTTTTCATCATACTAGAATTAGTTTTCTTTATTTAATAACATTTGAAATATATAAAAAATATGTACTATATAGCAACAGTTGATAAGCTAAGGTAAAAGAGAACGATTCTTCTGTCATTTGAACATAGTTTTCTAAGGTTTGATAATCTACGATGATAAATGACTGAACCCATTAATCTGGTGAGCACAGGTGTGTGACATACTGGTATGGTTTTTTTATCTTTCTCTCTATAAGAATCTAGCAGGCCCATTTATCAAGCTCCGTATGGAGCTTGAAGGGCCGTGTTTCTGGCGAGTCTTCAGACTCGCCAGAAACACAACTTATGAAGCAGCGGTCAAAAGACCGCTGCTCCATAACCCTGTCCGCCTGCTCTGAACAGGCGGACAGGAATCGCCAGACATCAACCCGATCGAATACGATCGGGTTGATTGACAGCTCCCTGCTGGCGGCCGATTGGCCGCGAGTCAGCAGGGGGCGGCGTTGCACCAGCAGCTCTTGTGAGCTGCTGGTGCAATGTTAAATGCGGAGAGCGTATTGCTCTCCGCATTTAGCGAGGTCTTGCGGACCTGATCCGCAGTGTCGGATCAGGTCCACAAGACCTTTGATAAATGGGCCTGCAAGTGTCCATAACATAAGACATTGGCCTACATTTAATAAAACCTAGACAGGTGCAGCAATGGATAATTCTTTTTGGATGAATAATTCGGAACGAATATTCTGAAAAATTAATTTTCAGAATATTTGTGTGCTGCGGTATTCAGTTTGTTTAAAACAAACCAAATATTCAATATTTCGTTAACATTTACATTAGTTTTCATTAAAATTAATGTGAATGTCTTGCTGCAGAATAGATGTCAGGTAAACTTACCTATGGCGTGCTTCGGAGCTGCTCAAATACACTTCTTCTTCATAGATTCCATGGTTGCACTAATAGGAATATTATTTCAGCGTTATTTAGAGACTGCGCTAAAGGACCTTCTCCTCACCTGCGCTAATCTGAGCTTTCTTCACAGAGACTTGGGCCTTATTCTCCTATTAGCGCGGCCCTGGATTCTGTGAAGAAGCGACAGCACGGCTCCCCAGCCTGCTATAGGTAAATATCACACCTAATGTACAGAATAACAAATATACTATTTAATTCTTTAAACTTTACCAGATCAGACGTGTTTTTTTCTCGCTGATTGGAATTATTGTAAAAAAGGGTCAGTCGCTGCGAGTGGCGAGATGGCTCCTATTGAAAGTAATAGAGCTTACTGGAAAGGGACACTTCGTTCCGTAGAGTGAATTTAGCAGTGAGCAGGGGGTGCACCTTAAAAAGTAAATCTTGCAGTCAATATAAATCATATTACGCTGCTTTATGGCTATAGCAATCGTCTTTATTTTCGTATGCATGTGATTGTCTATTAGGGTTACAAGTATTTTCAGTGTTTTGAGAAAAGCTGCACTTTTTAGCATGCAAGAAAAAACTGTGAGATCTGCAATGCGAAAATTTTGACAGAATTACTCTGGGATTAGAGAGACAATTTCATATGCGCTCACGCTAATTTTCTGCCCATTTTACGTAAAAAAAACAATTACACTTTGTATTTTGTACTTAAAAGTATGAATTTCTATGTTTTTTGCACATTCAGTGTACTAAAATTACTATTTACTTTGTGTATATTTAATAAAAAAAAGTTCCTGTGTAATTTACATACAAATTTTATGTTTTTGATAAAATACGATTTTTGGTGGGGGGCGGAGCTAGACGCAGCACAGATCAGACGTGCAGACATGGAGCTCCCGACCAAATATTTGATAAAAAGCTTATTTTATATAATTTGTTGGGCAAATTCACCAGCCTAAAGAGCACTCCATCTATTGCCTACACTCATGCCCTATTTTGAGCCCAGGGTTATTCATTTTACGGGCAAATTCATCAGCCTGAAGAACACTTCATCTTTTGCCTACACTCCTGCCCTGTTTTGAAACTAGGGTGAAGATGCGGCTTTATTGCAGGCATTTTTAGGAACCATATCTCTCTAAGTTATAAAACTGTTGTCGGCAATGCTCCGGAGGGTCGGGGATCCGCTCCGGAGCAACAGAGTTTAAGGAGGCGACTTAAGGGAAACCCCTACATCGGAGGCAGCTGGCTGAGCACAGTGAATTAACCCGACTACCGGCTACCCATTCCCGATACGTCCACCTCACCCCAGTGGAAACCTGAAGGACTGACTGAGTAGAGAGCCGTGCTGTAGTAGTGAGTGGTGGTGCTGACTGAAGAGACGTGAGATTCAAGGATTGAAATCAGTGACAGAGACCGTGCTTCTTTTACAATCTTGGCGCGAACGGCGGCCATTTTGAGACCTCTGGAAGGAGACACTGCAGAGGTAGGGCCCGCATAAACATACTACAAGGATCTAACGCTGCAGTCAGGGTAAGCGTATAACACTCCACATTGCCCAATACCCCTGGCCACCCCATTGAAACAGACTGTTCACATCACAGGGCCATTATCATAGTATCCGCATCAAGGAATAACAACATCTTTGAGAGGTGTTTAAAAGCAGCGCTAAACCTTACAGGGGAAAAACAAACAAACACACAAATACACCATCTGTTGTCACTAACCACAACATCATAACAGCAGGAGTGGGTAAAATATTACAGCCATAGGAGGGGACAAGGTCGTATCGCCATAGTGCAACAACACCTGCACTGATTTTATAGCGACAGATCACTACGGATACAGGAAAGCAACACCGCTGCACCAACCCCCAACACAGAGACACTCAACATAGCTTAGACATGATATACGCTATTTAAATTTGAGTTTTTCTAACTACATTTATATTATATATATGTTTGCTGATGTATTTAGTCTGATACGCCACTTACTAGTTAGGATTGATGGCTTCAGTCTCAAACCTATTGTTAAGATATTTATTGTTTGAATGTCTGTTAAGATATTCCACATACTTTAAAAAATCCTACATAGACTAGTCTATAGAGTAAAATGATAGGTGCAGTGTGGGCTAGGTGCTATATATGCTGGGCTTTGTTTGTGCTAGGTATTGGGTGTGTTGGGTACTGTAGGTGCTGCGTGTGCTAGGTGCTGCGTGTGCTAGGTGCTGCGTGTGCTAGGTACTGCGTGTGCTAGGTACTATGTGTGCTAGGTGTTGCGTGTGCTAGGTACTATGTGTGTGCTAGGTACTTTGTGTGCTAGGTGCTGCGTGTGCTTGGTACTATGTGTGCTAGGTGCCGCGTGCGCTAGGTTCTATGTGTGCTAGGTGCTGCGTGTGCTAGGCACTATGTGTGTGCTAGGTACTGTGTGTGCTAGGTACTATGTGTGCTAGGTGCTGCATGTGCTAGGTACTATGTGTGCTAGGTGCCGTGTGTGCTAGGTACTATGTGTGCTAGGTGCTGCGTGTGCTAGGTACTCTGTGTGCTAGGTGCTGCGTGTGCTAGGTACTATGTGTACTAGGTGCTGCGTGTGCTAGGTACTATGTGTGCTAGATACTGTGTGTGCTAGGTGCTGCGTGTGCTAGGTGTTGCATGTGCTAGGTGTTGCGTGTGCTAGGTTCTATGTGTGCTAGGTGCTGCGTGTGCTAGGTGCTGCGTGTGCTAGGTACTATGTGTGCTAGGTGCTGCGTGTGCTAGGTACTATGTGTGCTAGGTGCTGCGTGTGCTAGGTGCTGCGTGTGCTAGGTGCTGCGTGTGCTAGGTACTATGTGTGCTAGGTGCTGCGTGTGCTAGGTTCTATGTGGGCTAGGTGCTGCGTGTGCTAGGTACTATGTGTGCTAGGCACTATGTGTGTGCTAGGTACTGTGTGTGCTAGGTACTATGTGTGCTAGGTGCTGTATGTGCTAGGTACTATGTGTGCTAGGTGCCGTGTGTGCTAGGTACTATGTGTGCTAGGTGCTGCGTGTGCTAGGTACTCTGTGTGCTAGGTGCTGCGTGTGCTAGGTACTATGTGTACTAGGTGCTGCGTGTGCTAGGTACTATGTGTGCTAGATACTGTGTGTGCTAGGTGCTGCGTGTGCTAGGTGTTGCGTGTGCTAGGTGTTGCGTGTGCTAGGTTCTATGTGTGCTAGGTGCTGCGTGTGCTAGGTGCTGCG
The DNA here is from genome assembly GCF_027579735.1 of Bombina bombina. Lineage (NCBI taxonomy): Eukaryota > Metazoa > Chordata > Amphibia > Anura > Bombinatoridae > Bombina > Bombina bombina. Next base: position 25,995,520 of record NC_069506.1, on the reverse strand, counting down.
TGTGCTAGGTACTATGTGTGCTAGGTGCTGCGTGTGCTAGGTACTATGTGTGCTAGGTGCTGCGTGTGCTAGGTGCTGCGTGTGCTAGGTGCTGCGTGTGCTAGGTACTATGTGTGCTAGGTGCTGCGTGTGCTAGGTTCTATGTGGGCTAGGTGCTGCGTGTGCTAGGTACTATGTGTGCTAGGTGCTGCGTGTGCTAGGTACTATGTATGTGCTAGGTACTTTCTGTGCTAGGTGCCGCGTGTGCTAGGTTCTATGTGGGCTAGGTGCTGCGTGTGCTAGGTACTATGTGTGCTAGGTGCTGCGTGTGCTAGGTACTATGTGTGCTAGGTGCTGCGTGTGCTAGGTACTATGTGTGCTAGGTGCTGCGTGTGCTAGGTACTGTCTGTGCTAGGTGCTGCGTGTGCTAGGTTCTATGTAGGCTAGGTGCTATGTGTGCTAGGTGCTGCTTGTGCTAGGTACTATGTGTGCTAGGTGCTGCGTGTGCTAGGTACTCTGTGTGCTAGGTGTTGCGTGTGCTAGGTACTATGTGTGCTAGGTGCTGCGTGTGCTAGGTACTATGTGTGCTAGGTGCTGCGTGTGCTAGGTACTATGTGTGCTAGGTGATGCGTGTGCTAGGTACTATGTGTGCTAGGTGCTGCGTGTGCTAGGTACTATGTGTGCTAGGTGATGCGTGTGCTAGGTACTATGTGTGCTAGGTGCTGCGTGTGCTAGGTGCTGCGTGTGCTAGGTACTGCGTGTGCTAGGTGCTGCGTGTGCTAGGTACTGCGTGTGCTAGGTGCTGCGTGTGCTAGGTACTATGTGTGCTAGGTGCTGCATGTGCTAGGTACTATGTGTGCTAGGTGCTGCGTGTGCTAGGTGCTGCGTGTACTAGGTGCTGCGTGTGCTAGGTACTGCGTGTGCTAGGTGCTGCGTGTGCTAGGTACTGCGTGTGCTAGGTGCTGCGTGTGCTAGGTACTGCATGTGCTAGGTGCTGCGTGTGCTAGGTACTATGTGTGCTAGGTGCTGCATGTGCTAGGTACTATGTGTGTTAGGTGCTGCTGCGTGGTCTAGGTGCTGAGTGCCCTAGGTACTTCGTGTGCCAGGTGCTGTGTGTGCCAGGTACTAGGTGCGCTTGGTACTTTATGTACTAGGCGCTGCGTGTGCTAGGTCCTGTGTGTAGCTCCTAAGCAGTCATCTCCTACAACTAACCCTGACATTATCTAATAGTCTTGCCTCTTCTTTAAAATAATCACTCACTCCTTTTGTCGTCTAGTATGTTCGCAGAATCTGCTCCTCAATTTATGTGATCGAGTTTATTTATATATTGTAAAGCAACTTATACAAACTTTGCTCTTTGGAGTACTAAATTTAAATTTATTCTACACGCCTCATCCCCCGCTCCCCCCCATAGCTAGAGCCAACGTCAGGGTTCAACCTAGGTGAATTACTTTCACCTCAATTTCTAGCAATTTACTTATGACTTACGATGTATCAATGTTTTGATGGTTATTGCAACCGGACCTGCGTGTCCAAACCTTTTCTTTGTGTATGTTTGAACAGGGGTCCTGCGTGTCCCCAAGTGTTACCTTTCATTCCAAAACTGAATAAAAATGAATTTAAAAAAAAACCAAAAAAAAACTAAAAAAAAAACAAAACAAAAAAAAAACAAAAAAACGATTTTTGGTGAAGAATTTTGTTACGATTTTTGATGTACCTTAACAATACCATTTTTCCCTGCCTATTTATGTGTGAATGGTTCAATTATTCGTTTTGTAAGATTTTTAAATTATAAACTTTATTGTGCACTTTTGTAATGCCTGCATCTCCTTCCCATATGAAAATGCACTATACGCCCCTTGGCGAGACACCCTGTTTTCAGGGTAAAACGTGGCTTTAGATCATTCCACCAGGTAAATAGAGGTAATGGCAGAATTCTTTAATGATCACGTCAGCCCAGAGACCTTAGATCATTGGACCCTAAGTGGTATTGTTTTGTCTTTTTTGTTATGTAATTGTTGATTATGCTATATTTAAAGGACCATTAAATATTTGTATTTAATGGTCCTTTAAAAAGAAATTAAATGTAAAAAAAAAAGTTGATACCACCTGATCAGCATTGAAACTGTGAGATACAACTGCGATACGAGATACTTCACAGAGGTAGCAGAGTCTTTCTAAATTGCGCATTCTCTGGCTAAATGTACGTGTAAAAACCCAACAAGACCCTCAACCACCTCATAAGTGTCTATGAGTGTAGGCAAATGACTCATTGTTGGTGGAGACATGAAAAATAAAACTAATAATCCCCCTAACTAGCTCGCTAAACACCCAGAACACATACACTCTCTATATTTCTAATTACAAATGGTATCACCACCTGGTAATCGCTGCTCATATGCAAAGGTGAAAGCGTACGGATGTTGCCAATACCTGTATGTCTGATTGATAGTAGAGTGGGCGCTATGAACTCCTGCAAGGAAGGAATCCTTTACTGGAATAATGATTTTCAGTAAAAACAAATAGCAGATTTGAGCTTTCTGGCTGTCATGGTAAGTTCAGATGTATAGTTTAATCAGCTAGGCATCTGGTAACTATTAGAGTTAAAGTGATGGTAAATCCAAACATATTACAAACGCTAGGATTTTACATAACTATTAACATTAGTTTCAGTCATCACTTACTAATAAAACACTGTTAAACTCACCCTATCTGTGTGACAATTAAATCCCTAACTCAGCGCCTCCGGCCCTCCACGGCACAGCGCTCTTCTCCAATGAGGTGACGTTTCCACCTCTGATACATCTGACACGCACTAGAAGAGAACACAGAGGCGCCCAATGGCCTAATACCAAACACACAGGATGGATTCAATTTAGGCAAGAAATATACTCACAAACAAACTGCACCCTGGGGTGCAAAGATGCAGACTGGAACCTCACAGTTGCCCAGCAAACTGAACGAGTGCAGCTAGAAATCCAAGGAAGAGACCTTTCCTTTGGTGTCCAAAATGTTCCTATATAAAGGGATACAGAGCCAACATAGCCCAGCACAGTTTAATACAGGATGTGTATATATAGGAAATAGGCACACTTACATATGTCTAAGCACCTCCAGGTGCAATAGACACAGACTGGAGCTTCTCAGCCACCCAGCTGACTGATTCCCAAGGTTTCAGCAAACAGAAAATTGTTCCCAAAAATGGTTCAGGGGTAAAAAATGCCCCAGAAAAAAACAGCAGCAAGTGTACAGATTAATACAAATTATATACTTTATTAAAAGCAACGCGTTTCTCAGCCTCTATGGGGCTGTTTCTTCAGGCTATTGATTAATCTGACACGCACGGCTATTTAGAGGTGGAAACGTCACCTCATTAAAGAAGAGCGCTGTGCCATGGGTTTGTTATACACTTGGATTTATCATCACTTTAAAATTAGAAAACAAGAGCACCCCTCTTAAAAACAAACAAAAAGTTGTATGTATATAATCAAAATAATATCCAAAAATAAGGATTAGGGATAAAATAAACCCTAGCTTTATATACAAATGTAACAATAAACTGCTAATAAATGTACGCAGAAAATACTTGCTACAGGCAGCTAGTCTTAAAAACAAAAGGAGTTTTAGTGTAAAAAAGGCGCCACAAGCAAGAGATTGACAAACCAATATGCAATATGAAGTTACAATATGTGTAAAACCAATTACATAATACAGTAAATCAATAAAAAAAAACACAATTACTAATTCTAACAAAGGATTTGAATGTATGTCTAGTTCATATATTGTTAACAAAACAAATGTACTCCAAACGACTTGTAACTCATGAACATAGAACCGTACTTTGGTTAGACCATGTCATGTATACAGATTTTATTGGAAGATATTGATGGTTGACAAGTACACTAGACATATTGTTACGCACATGTCTCTCTATTGTTGTCTGAGAACAAATACAATAATAAAATAAAAAAACTGGAAGAATATATTGGAGATCCATAACCTTCCAGTGAATCTGTCAGTGAGTCCCTGATGATCTATAGCTCTACACTCTGGTGAGATTATCTAAGACATTTTGTTAGTACTGCAAGGTACCTCAAATTATTTTAGAAATGCAAATTTAAAATTTGTAACGTTTGTCTAGCTATGCAAATTTCTGGTTGTGAAAAGGAGATATCTACATTGCAATATAATGCTAAAAAATCCCTTATAGATTTTTAGTGATTTCTCTCCATGACAGTGAATTTTTTATTAGGCCCTGAGGGAGAAATAGAGTCAACATCTTTCTTGAAAAAAATAAAATACTAGCAATGCTTGCTATTTAGCATACATTTGCATAAATAATTATACAGAATATTTCAAAGACTAAAGGATGCAAGATTGATTTGAAATGATTATTTGTTTAAAATTAGATTCCATCACACTTATAAGAAGTTTCGCCACAACAGCATTTTTATTTCTTTATCTATTTGTTATTATATACATTGACCTGGTCCATAGAACTACTGGCCGTGCTGATAAAATAGCATCTGCTGTAAACCCTATTGAGGACGTTGGCACAGAGGGCATCTGTACAGGAAGTCAAGGCTCATGTGACCAGATTGGTCCAGTATATGGGTGACATTCTGCACAGCTGCCCACCCTGATGGTACAAATCTACTGAGCCCTATTGTTTAGCTTCTTTATTCCTCATTGTTAAAAAATACTGAGGTCAGGTCAATTATGTTCTGCTAAACTGCTCCTGGCATTCACCATCATTCTCAGGAAGATTAGAGGACCACATTGGCTGCAGGTTTCAACACCAAACTATCAAGTTCAACTGGACAGGCATTGCTAATCTTCTCATATTCAATACAGTAGATACTATCCGAACTCTCAGAATATTCTAAGAGTTAAAGGGACATTTTTTTGTTTATCAATGAAACACTGCAATACAAGCAAAATGTTTTAAAAACATTTTAAACTATTATTTTGTTTATACAATCTTCATTGTTCTGTAGTCTTATAGACATATACCTTAAAAGCCTCTGTAATGATTGTTGTACTGTGCATAATTAAAACATTTTTTTGGAAATAAATAGTTCAGTTAATGTCCCTTTAAGTGCAAATCATAAAAGCAAAATTTATGCTCAGCAACAACAATGCACTACTGGGCGCTAGATGCTGATTGGTGGCTGCACATATATGCCTCTTGCAGCAGCTTACTCCAAGTAATGCATTGCTGCACCTGAGCCTACTTAGGTATGCTCTTTAACAAAGGATACCAAGGGAACAAAGCAAATTCAATAATAGAAATGGACTGGAAAGTTGTTTACAATTATAAGCTCTTTCTGAATCCTCCCTTCAAAGTAGTGGCGTAATTATGGCCTAGGCCAACGAGGCCGGTACCTAGGGCAGCAGATTTGGGGTGGGCAGCACATCTGTCCTATCCTCTCGCTAAAAGCCAACACATAGTACAGTGAGCGATGAAGTGCAGGCTTTTACAGAGAAGACAAGGCACGTGCGCTGATTAAGGTCGCTCTTTACAGGCAGTGCTCCTTTAAACCGTTGCTTCATTTAGAGCCACTGGCATTTTAGCAATGGAAGCGTTCTTGGTGAGAAACTTGACCGGGTTATGTTTCCAAGGTGAGGCTGGAGGAGAAGACTTTGTGCCGATATGCTGCCTCCCCTTATCAGCTGTGGTGGGTCTGTGAGCGCAGTGCTTATTGCAGGTCTTAGCAGCTAACAGACTGGATGCGTCTGTGAACTGCTTTGATCAGCTTGTGATGTCTAATCATAAACTCTCAGTGCTAATGTATGTTAGCTACTAATAGCTAGCTCTCTCTGCATTCATGTGATGTCTAATCATAAACTCTCAGTGCTAATGTATGTTAGCTACTAATAACTAGCTCTCTCTGCATTCATGTGATGTCTAATCATAAACTCTCAGTGCTAATGTATGTTAGCTACTAATAGCTAGCTCTCTCTGCATTCATGTGATGTCTACTCATAAACTCTCAGTGCTAATGTATGTTAGCTACTAATAGCTTTCTCTGCATTCATGTGATGTCTAATCATAAACTCTCAGTGCTAATGTATGTTAGCTACTAATAGCTAGCTCTCTCTGCATTCATGTGATGTCTAATCATAAACTCTCAGTGCTAATGTATGTTAGCTACTAATAGCTAGCTGTCTCTGCATTCATATGATGTCTAATCATAAACTCTCAGTGCTAATGTATGTTAGCTACTAATAGCTGGCTTTCTCTTCATTCATGTGATGTCTAAACATAAACTCTCAGTGCTAATGTATGTTAGCTACTAATAGCTAGCTCTCTCTGCATTCATGTGATGTCTAATCATAAACTCTCAGTGCTAATGTATGTTAGCTACTAATAGCTGGCTTTCTCTGCATTCATGTGATGTCTAATCATAAACTCTCAGCGCTAATGTATGTTAGCTACTAATAGCTAGCTTTCTCTGCATTCATGTGATGTCTAATCATAAACTCTCAGCGCTAATGTATGTTAGCTACTAATAGTTAGCTTTCTCTGCATTCATGTGATGTCTAATCATAAACTCTCAGTGCTAATGTATGTTAGCTACTAATAGCTAGTTTTCTCTGCATTCATGTGATGTCTAATCATAAACTCTCAGTGCTAATGTATGTTAGCTAGTAATAGCTTTCTCTGCATTCATGTGATGTCTAATCATAAACTCTCAGCGCTAATGTATGTTAGCTACTAATAGCTAGCTCTCTCTGCATTCATGTGATGTCTAATCATAAACTCTCAGTGCTAATGTATGTTAGCTACTAATAGCTAGCTGTCTCTGCATTCATGTGATGTCTAATCTTAAACTCTCAGTGCTAATGTATGTTAGCTACTAATAGCTAGCTGTCTCTGCATTCATGTGATGTCTTATCGTAAACCCTCAGAGCTAATGTATGTTAGCTACTAATAGTTACCTTTCTCTGCATTCATGTGATGTCTAATCATAAACTCTCAGCGCTAATGTATGTTAGCTACTAATAGCTGGCTTTCTCTGCATTAATGTGATGTCTAAACATAAACTCTCAGTGCTAATGTATGTTAGCTACTAATAGCTAGCTGTCTCTGCATTCATGTGATGTCTAATCATAAACTCTCAGTGCTAATGTATGTTAGCTACTAATAGCTAGCTGTCTCTGCATTCATGTGATGTCTAATCATAAACTCTCAGTGCTAATGTATGTTAGCTACTAATAGCTGGCTTTCTCTGCATTCATGTGATGTCTAATCATAAACTCTCAGCGCTAATGTATGTTAGCTACTAATAGCTAGCTTTCTCTGCATTCATGTGATGTCTAATCATAAACTCTCAGCGCTAATGTATGTTAGCTACTAATAGCTGGCTTTCTCTGCATTCATGTGATGTCTAAAAATAAACTCTCAGTGCTAATGTATGTTAGCTACTAATAGCTAGCTCTCTCTGCATTCATGTGATGTCTAATCATAAACTCTCAGTGCTAATGTATGTTAGCTACTAATAGCTAGCTGTCTCTGCATTCATGTGAAATCTAATCATAAACTCTCAGCGCTAATGTATGTTACCTACTAATAGCTAGCTCTCTTTGCATTCATGTGATGTCTAACCATAAACTCTCAGTGCTAATGTATGTTAGCTACTAATAGCTAGCTGTCTCTGCATTCATGTGATGTCTAATCATAAACTCTCAGTGATAATGTATGTTAGCTACTAATAGCTAGCTGTCTCTGCATTCATGTGATGTCTAATCATAAACTCTCAGTGCTAATGTATGTTAGCTACTAATAGCTGGCATTCTCTGCATTCATGTGATGTCTAATCATAAACTCTCAGCGCTAATGTATGTTAGCTACTAATAGCTAGCTTTCTCTGCATTCATGTGATGTCTAATCATAAACTCTCAGCGCTAATGTATGTTAGCTACTAATAGTTAGCTTTCTCTGCATTCATGTGATGTCTAATCATAAACTCTCAGCGCTAATGTATGTTAGCTACTAATAGCTAGCTGTCTCTGCATTCATGTGATGTCTAATCATAAACTCTCAGTGCTAATGTATGTTAGCTACTAATAGCTGGCTTTCTCTGCATTCATGTGATGTCTAATCATAAACTCTCAGTGCTAATGTATGTTAGCTAGTAATAGCTTTCTCTGCATTCATGTAATGTCTAATCATAAACTCTCAGCGCTAATGTATGTTAGCTACTAATAGCTGGCTTTCTCTGCATTCATGTGATGTCTAATCATAAACTCTCAGTGCTAATGTATGTTAGCTACTAATAGCTAGCTTTCTCTGCATTCATGTGATGTCTAATCATAAACTCTCAGTGCTAATGTATGTTAGCTACTAATAGCTAGCTTTCTCTGCATTCATGTGATGTCTTGTCGTAAACCCTCAGAGCTAATGTATGTTAGCTACTAATAGTTAGCTTTCTCTGCATTCATGTGATGTCTAATCATAAACTCTCAGTGCTAATGTATGTTAGCTACTAATAGCTAGCTTTCTCTGCATTCATGTGATGTCTTATCGTAAACCCTCAGAGCTAATGTATGTTAGCTACTAATAGCTAGCTTTCTCTGCATTCATGTGATGTCTTATCGTAAACCCTCAGAGCTAATGTATGTTAACTACTAATAGTTAGCTTTCTCTGCATTCATGTGATGTCTAATCATAAACTCTCAGTGCTAATGTATGTTAGCTACTAATAGCTAGCTTTCTCTGCATTCATGTGATGTCTTATCGTAAACCCTCAGAGCTAATGTATGTTAGCTACTAATAGTTAGCTTTCTCTGCATTCATGTGATGTCTAATCATAAACTCTCAGTGCTAATGTATGTTAGCTACTAATAGCTAGCTTTCTCTGCATTCATGTGATGTCTAATCATAAACTCTCAGCGCTAATGTATGTTAGCTACTAATAGTTAGCTTTCTCTGCATTCATGTGATGTCTAACCATAAACTCTCAGCGCTAATGTATGTTAGCTACTAATAGCTAGCTGTCTCCACATTCATGTGATGTCTAATCATAAACTCTCAGTGCTAATGTATGTTAGCTACTAATAGCTGGCTTTCTCTGCATTCATGTGATGTCTAATCATAAACTCTCAGTGCTAATGTATGTTAGCTAGTAATAGCTAGCTCTCTCTGCATTCATGTGATGTCTAATAATAAACTATCAGTGCTAATGTATGTTAGCTACTAATAGCTAGCTGTCTCTGCATTCATGTGATGTCTAATCATAAACTCTCAGTGCTAATGTATGTTAGCTACTAATAGCTGGCTTTCTCTGCATTCATGTGATGTCTAATCATAAACTCTCAGTGCTAATGTATGTTAGCTAGTAATAGCTTTCTCTGCATTCATGTAATGTCTAATCATAAAATCTCAGTGCTAATGTATGTTAGCTAGTAATAGCTTTCTCTACATTCATGTGATGTCTAATCATAAACTCTCAGTGCTAATGTATGTTAGCTACTAATAGCTGGCTTTCTCTGCATTCATGTGATGTCTAATCATAAACTCTCAGTGCTAATGTATGTTAGCTACTAATAGCTAGCTTTCCCTGCATTCATGTGATGTCTAATCATAAACTCTCAGTGCTAATGTATGTTAGCTACTAATAGCTAGCTTTCTCTGCATTCATGTGATGTCTTATCGTAAATCCTCAGAGCTAATGTATGTTAGCTACTAATAGTTAGCTTTCTCTGCATTCATGTGATGTCTAATCATAAACTCTCAGTGCTAATGTATGTTAGCTACTAATAGCTAGCTTTCTCTGCATTCATGTGATGTCTAATCATAAACTCTCAGCGCTAATGTATGTTAGCTACTAATAGTTAGCTTTCTCTGCATTCATGTGATGTCTAACCATAAACTCTCAGCGCTAATGTATGTTAGCTACTAATAGCTAGCTGTCTTCGCATTCATGTGATGTCTAATCATAAACTCTCAGTGCTAATGTATGTTAGCTACTAATAGCTGGCTTACTCTGCATTCATGTGATGTCTAATCATAAACTCTCAGTGCTAATGTATGTTAGCTAGTAATAGCTAGCTCTCTCTGCATTCGTGTGATGTCTAATCATAAACTCTCAGTGCTAATGTATGTTAGCTACTAATAGCTAGCTGTCTCTTCATTCATGTGATGTCTTATCATAAACTCCCAGTGCTAATGTATGTTAGCTACTAATAGCTAGCTTTCTCTGCATTCATGTGATGTCTAATCATAAACTCTCAGTGCTAATGTATGTTAGCTACTAATAGCTGGCTTTCTCTGCATTCATGTGATGTCTAATCATAAACTCTCAGCGCTAATGTATGTTAGCTACTAATAGCTAGCTTTCTCTGCATTCATGTGATGTCTAATCATAAACTCTCAGCGCTAATGTATGTTTGCTACTAATAGCTTTCTCTGCATTCATGTGATGTCTTATCATAAACTCTCAGTGCTAATGTATGTTAGCTACTAATAGCTAGCTGTCTCTGCATTCATGTGATGTCTAATCTTAAACTCTCAGTGCTAATGTATGTTAGCTACTAATAGCTAGCTGTCTCTGCATTCATGTGATGTCTTATCGTAAACCCTCAGAGCTAATGTATGTTAGCTACTAATAGTTACCTTTCTCTGCATTCATGTGATGTCTAATCATAAACTCTCAGCGCTAATGTATGTTAGCTACTAATAGCTGGCTTTCTCTGCATTAATGTGATGTCTAAACATAAACTCTCAGTGCTAATGTATGTTAGCTACTAATAGCTAGCTGTCTCTGCATTCATGTGATGTCTAATCATAAACTCTCAGTGCTAATGTATGTTAGCTACTAATAGCTAGCTGTCTCTGCATTCATGTGATGTCTAATCATAAACTCTCAGTGCTAATGTATGTTAGCTACTAATAGCTGGCTTTCTCTGCATTCATGTGATGTCTAATCATAAACTCTCAGCGCTAATGTATGTTAGCTACTAATAGCTAGCTTTCTCTGCATTCATGTGATGTCTAATCATAAACTCTCAGCGCTAATGTATGTTAGCTACTAATAGCTGGCTTTCTCTGCATTCATGTGATGTCTAAAAATAAACTCTCAGTGCTAATGTATGTTAGCTACTAATAGCTAGCTCTCTCTGCATTCATGTGATGTCTAATCATAAACTCTCAGTGCTAATGTATGTTAGCTACTAATAGCTAGCTGTCTCTGCATTCATGTGAAATCTAATCATAAACTCTCAGCGCTAATGTATGTTACCTACTAATAGCTAGCTCTCTTTGCATTCATGTGATGTCTAACCATAAACTCTCAGTGCTAATGTATGTTAGCTACTAATAGCTAGCTGTCTCTGCATTCATGTGATGTCTAATCATAAACTCTCAGTGATAATGTATGTTAGCTACTAATAGCTAGCTGTCTCTGCATTCATGTGATGTCTAATCATAAACTCTCAGTGCTAATGTATGTTAGCTACTAATAGCTGGCATTCTCTGCATTCATGTGATGTCTAATCATAAACTCTCAGCGCTAATGTATGTTAGCTACTAATAGCTAGCTTTCTCTGCATTCATGTGATGTCTAATCATAAACTCTCAGCGCTAATGTATGTTAGCTACTAATAGTTAGCTTTCTCTGCATTCATGTGATGTCTAATCATAAACTCTCAGCGCTAATGTATGTTAGCAACTAATAGCTAGCTGTCTCTGCATTCATGTGATGTCTAATCATAAACTCTCAGTGCTAATGTATGTTAGCTACTAATAGCTGGCTTTCTCTGCATTCATGTGATGTCTAATCATAAACTCTCAGTGCTAATGTATGTTAGCTAGTAATAGCTTTCTCTGCATTCATGTAATGTCTAATCATAAACTCTCAGCGCTAATGTATGTTAGCTACTAATAGCTGGCTTTCTCTGCATTCATGTGATGTCTAATCATAAACTCTCAGTGCTAATGTATGTTAGCTACTAATAGCTAGCTTTCTCTGCATTCATGTGATGTCTAATCATAAACTCTCAGTGCTAATGTATGTTAGCTACTAATAGCTAGCTTTCTCTGCATTCATGTGATGTCTTGTCGTAAACCCTCAGAGCTAATGTATGTTAGCTACTAATAGTTAGCTTTCTCTGCATTCATGTGATGTCTAATCATAAACTCTCAGTGCTAATGTATGTTAGCTACTAATAGCTAGCTTTCTCTGCATTCATGTGATGTCTTATCGTAAACCCTCAGAGCTAATGTATGTTAGCTACTAATAGCTAGCTTTCTCTGCATTCATGTGATGTCTTATCGTAAACCCTCAGAGCTAATGTATGTTAACTACTAATAGTTAGCTTTCTCTGCATTCATGTGATGTCTAATCATAAACTCTCAGTGCTAATGTATGTTAGCTACTAATAGCTAGCTTTCTCTGCATTCATGTGATGTCTTATCGTAAACCCTCAGAGCTAATGTATGTTAGCTACTAATAGTTAGCTTTCTCTGCATTCATGTGATGTCTAATCATAAACTCTCAGTGCTAATGTATGTTAGCTACTAATAGCTAGCTTTCTCTGCATTCATGTGATGTCTAATCATAAACTCTCAGCGCTAATGTATGTTAGCCACTAATAGTTAGCTTTCTCTGCATTCATGTGATGTCTAACCATAAACTCTCAGCGCTAATGTATGTTAGCTACTAATAGCTAGCTGTCTCCACATTCATGTGATGTCTAATCATAAACTCTCAGTGCTAATGTATGTTAGCTACTAATAGCTGGCTTTCTCTGCATTCATGTGATGTCTAATCATAAACTCTCAGTGCTAATGTATGTTAGCTAGTAATAGCTAGCTCTCTCTGCATTCATGTGATGTCTAATAATAAACTATCCATGCTAATGTATGTTAGCTACTAATAGCTAGCTGTCTCTGCATTCATGTGATGTCTAATCATAAACTCTCAGTGCTAATGTATGTTAGCTACTAATAGCTGGCTTTCTCTGCATTCATGTGATGTCTAATCATAAACTCTCAGTGCTATTGTATGTTAGCTAGTAATAGCTTTCTCTGCATTCATGTAATGTCTAATCATAAAATCTCAGTGCTAATGTATGTTAGCTAGTAATAGCTTTCTCTACATTCATGTGATGTCTAATCATAAACTCTCAGTGCTAATGTATGTTAGCTACTAATAGCTGGCTTTCTCTGCATTCATGTGATGTCTAATCATAAACTCTCAGTGCTAATGTATGTTAGCTACTAATAGCTAGCTTTCCCTGCATTCATGTGATGTCTAATCATAAACTCTCAGTGCTAATGTATGTTAGCTACTAATAGCTAGATTTCTCTGCATTCATGTGATGTCTTATCGTAAACCCTCAGAGCTAATGTATGTTAGCTACTAATAGTTAGCTTTCTCTGCATTCATGTGATGTCTAATCATAAACTCTCAGTGCTAATGTATGTTAGCTACTAATAGCTAGCTTTCTCTGCATTCATGTGATGTCTAATCATAAACTCTCAGCGCTAATGTATGTTAGCTACTAATAGTTAGCTTTCTCTGCATTCATGTGATGTCTAACCATAAACTCTCAGCGTTAATGTATGTTAGCTACTAATAGCTAGCTGTCTTCGCATTCATGTGATGTCTAATCATAAACTCTCAGTGCTAATGTATGTTAGCTACTAATAGCTGGCTTACTCTGCATTCATGTGATGTCTAATCATAAACTCTCAGTGCTAATGTATGTTAGCTAGTAATAGCTAGCTCTCTCTGCATTCGTGTGATGTCTAATCATAAACTCTCAGTGCTAATGTATGTTAGCTACTAATAGCTAGCTGTCTCTTCATTCATGTGATGTCTTATCATAAACTCCCAGTGCTAATGTATGTTAGCTACTAATAGCTAGCTTTCTCTGCATTCATGTGATGTCTAATCATAAACTCTCAGTGCTAATGTATGTTAGCTACTAATAGCTGGCTTTCTCTGCATTCATGTGATGTCTAATCATAAACTCTCAGCGCTAATGTATGTTAGCTACTAATAGCTAGCTTTCTCTGCATTCATGTGATGTCTAATCATAAACTCTCAGCGCTAATGTATGTTTGCTACTAATAGCTTTCTCTGCATTCATGTGATGTCTTATCATAAACTCTCAGCGCTAATGTATGTTAGCTACTAATAGCTAGCTGTCTCTGCATTCATGTATGTCTAATCATAAACTCTCAGTGCTAATGTATGTTAGCTACTAATAGCTGGCTTTCTCTGCATTCATGTGATGTCTAATCATAAACTCTCAGTGCTAATGTATGTTAGCTAGTACAGAAACTGCAAAGTCCAGCGCACCCGGCAGCAATGAGACTCAACAAATAAATGTGCCAAGTAGTTTACCTGTTTATTTTGAACATGTGGAACAAAGGGCTAAACAAGCCTAATATGCCAAATGGCAAAGTACTCCAACACGTAAGGAAAAAGAAAGCAAAAGACAGGCAGCAGGATAGGGAAAAAAATAGGTCAGACGCGTTTCCTTATGTTGCTACATAGTAATCCTCAGTGACCAATGGTCACTGAGGATTACTATGTAGCAACATAAGGAAACGCGTCTGACCTATTTTTTTTCCTATCCTGCTGCCTGTCTTTTGCTGTCTTTTTCCTTACGTGTTGGAGTAATTTGCCATTTGGCATATTAGGCTTGTTTAGCCCTTTGTTCCACATGTTCAAAATAAACAGGTAAACTACTTGGCACATTTATTTGTTGAGTCTCATTGCTGCCGGGTGCGCTGGACTTTGCTGTTTCTGTGTTTGTCTGGTGGGCGTGGATGGAGCGCTCCATATTCCTTTGCACCGGAGCAGATGAGTGAAACTGATACGTCATCACAGACGTCAAGCAAGAGGGTGTGTCCACTACGTGAAGAGCGTCACGTGATCGGATCTGACATGCTGTTTGTGTCTGGGCGCTTCCCTAGCTGCGAGTGTATGTTAGCTAGTAATAGCTTTCTCTGCATTCATGTAATGTCTAATCATAAACTCTCAGTGCTAATGTATGTTAGCTACTAATAGCTAGCTGTCTCTTCATTCATGTGATGTCTTATCATAAACTCCCAGTGCTAATGTATGTTAGCTACTAATAGCTAGCTTTCTCTGCATTCATGTGATGTCTAATCATAAACTCTCAGTGCTAATGTATGTTAGCTACTAATAGCTGGCTTTCTCTGCATTCATGTGATGTCTAATCATAAACTCTCAGCGCTAATGTATGTTAGCTACTAATAGCTGGCTTTCTCTGCATTCATGTGATGTCTAATCATAAACTCTCAGTGCTAATGTATGTTAGCTACTTATAGCTAGCTTTCTCTGCATTCATGTGATGTCTAATCATAAACTCTCAGTGCTAATGTATGTTAGCTACTAATAGCTAGCTTTCTCTGCATTCATTTGATGTCTAATCATAAACTCTCAGTGCTAATGTATGTTAGCTACTAATAGCTAGCTTTCTCTGCATTCATGTGATGTCTTATCGTAAACCCTCAGAGCTAATGTATGTTAGCTACTAATAGCTAGCTCTCTCTGCATTCATGTGATGTCTAATCATAAACTCTCAGTGCTAATGTATGTTAGCTACTAATAGCTAGCTTTCTCTGCATTCATGTGATGTCTTATCGTAAATCCTCAGAGCTAATGTATGTTAGCTACTAATAACTAGCTCTCTCTGCATTCATGAACCCATGGAGTAAATAGGAAAGGAACACTTAAAAAGTTTCATTACATGAATGATGGTAATTACTGTATGTTGTTGCATGTGAAGAGCAGTGATTGTTTCAAAGTGTATTCTTCTTTCCCTCCCTTCCTCTCTCTCTTCTTTCGCTTTCTCCCTCCCTTACTCCCTCAACTCCCTTCCTCGACTCACTCCCTTCTTTACCTCCCTCCCTTCTTTCTCTAAACTCCCTCCCTTGCTCCCTTCTTTTACTCCTTTCTTTCCCTCACCACTTTTCTCTTCTCTCTCTCCCTCCCCCCCTTCCTTATTTCCTTTCCCTCCCTTTTTCCACTCCCCTTCTTTTCTCTCCCTTCTCCCAGGGACAAAATGGTATGAGATGCATGCAATTCAACCCACCTGTATGCAAGTGTTTTGCTAGCCCATTTTCTTTTTAATTGTTATTAAAAAAACAAACAAAACAAAAACATTATACACAATGACCCCAAAAAATATTAAGTGGAAAAAAGGCTTAAAACCCTTCAGGGGGCAGCAGAATTTTGAGTACCTAGGGCAGCACAAAGCATAAATATGCCACTGCTTTAAAGTGACAATAACATTCAGAATGCAACGTTCATTAGTCAGGTAGAACATAACATTTTAAACAACTTTCCAATTTACTTCTATTATAAAATTTGTTTTGTTCTCTTGTTATCCTTTGTTGAAGCATAAACCTAGGTAGACTGATATAAGCTTAGGAGCATGCATGTGCCTTTAACAATCTATGGCAGTAGTGAAATTGCAATTATGTATAACCACAATAAACCTTAGGTAGTCTGATAGAAGCTTAGGAGTGTGCATGTATTTGAACTATCTATGGCCGCAGTGTTTGCATCTGTACATAACGTTGCTATAAATACTGTTGCAAACACTGCTGCAACATTGTTAATGACACGTGCACGCACCTCAGCTCACCCAGGCTTTTTCTTTAAAGTGAATGTAAATTTTGATGATAAAGTGCCCGTTTTTTAAAAATTCGATTAAAATCAGGGGCACTTTAATTCATCAAAATTTACTTTTCACTCGTTGTGTTGTGAAACCTTTTAGTCTTGACAGCCGCTGCATCGCATCCACCACCCGTCGCAAAGCCTCTTCCTGGATCTAAAATGAGGAATCCGGCTTCCTCCAATCAGGGCGTTGAATCATACACTGATTCCCCCGGGGGGGAGCCATGATTGGAGGATGACCGATCCGTCATTTCTGACGTAGGAAGAGACTTGCGACGACCGGGGTAAGCTGGAGCGGCTGTCAGGATTAAAAGGTAAGTATTTTCACAACAGTACATTTTGATGAATTAAAGTGCCCCTGTTTTTTTATTTGATAATGAAAGTAAATTGGAAAGTTGTTTAAACGTGCATGTTCTATCCAATCCCTTTAAGTTTAATTTTGACTTCACTGCCCCTGCTTTGCAATGTTTTGCAGCCCTTTTTGGTTCTGTGCACTATTTATTTATATGGGAATATATGAATCACTGAGAAGCCTGATGCTGTAATATCTGTATTAGAGAACACTTAGAGTTAGCGATAAAATTAGCACCACCCTTTCCCTTCCAGAGAATCATATTTGGAGGCTAACACCAATAATAACCCTGAATTATTAAAGCCACACTCTTCATATCAGTGAACAATTCCTTCTATTTAGGGCTAAGCAGAGAGTGGTCTCCTCCTCATCAGTGTGCGCAGGGACAGGGTTGCCTTTCTGTTGGGCTGCTGTTCTCCGCGTGTGGGAAGAGATGTTGGCATTTAGCTGGGGGCTTTTTCTGTTCCAATCCTATCAATGGGACATCTTTGTTCTGGTCTGCAATGGGAACTAAGGCTAAATGTGTGCATGTAGGGCTGTGGGATGGTTTGGCATGTCTGATTGTCATTCTGTAAGATTGTCCTTTCTAATTGTTTGCAGCTGCTAGTCACCCTAATGGCAATAAGGATCTTTTTAGCCGAACCTTTTCCTATACATGTAAAGTGTTTTGGACTTGGTCTAATCAATATAGTGATGGCCCATAATACTTTGTGCACATGGCCCATAATACTTTGTGCACATAGCCCATAATACTTTGTGCACATAGCCCATAATACTTTGTGCACATGAGCATCTGCTGAGATAATAAATGTGGCAATGTGTCTGCTAGATTACAATACATTGCATTAGTTGGGGTAGTTGTATTAAGCAGCGGATGCTGCAATCTATCCCTGAAGTTTCCGGCTAGCAGGAAACAGAAGTTAAGAACCTGTTCCTTAACTTCTCCGCTACCTCTAAAGTGGTGTCTGCAATCATCCCGATAGATACGATCAGATGATTGACGGCCCCTGCTAGCGGCCGAATGGACACAAAAGTGCAGGGGGCGGCATTGCACAAGCATTTCACCAGAAATGCTTGTGCAATGTTAAATGCCAACAGCATATGCTGTGGTATTTAGCGATGTCAGGCGGACATCATTAGCTGCAGCAAATCATGGCCACCTGCCATTTGTTAAATCGGCCCCCACACAAGTGAATGAATATAGATGAACTTTTATTCAACTAAAATAGAAGTTCACACGTTTGGGAAATTCATAGGATTAAATCAAACATTTACCTTCCTTAATAAAAAGCACATGCAAAAAGTATTATGAAGTCCCAGATTAAATGTTACATATACAGACATCAAACAAACATCAGCACAATAGCTTGTTCAGGACGACCTACTCCCCCCACAAGCAGACTCTTTTTGCCAAGTATATAGCATGTAAAGCAAGTTATTTCCTGCAGCAGCCCCACAATACCAGACAAACCCTAATGTACACAATGGGCCAGTGAGATGCAATCAACTCGCTTTTGGATTATGGGTAATAATGGGTTCATGTCTGGTTTCTTGCCATCACCCTTAGGGATCATAATTTACATACAGAGGCAGAGTTACCACCCTAAGAAATTTCATGCAATATATCAGTCTGGTCCTGTCTTAAAACTCCTGGGCAAACACTAGCCATAGAACAGGCTCATTCCCTGGTTTTCGCACTTTTCTCTTTTTGTTTGTGTAAATTATAAGTCTCCTTAGGGGTGATGGCACTAAACCAGACACGGACCCCTTGCCCATGAAGCCTATAGTGTATTATGGCGGCACTTCACTTGGTTAAACAAAGCTATGATGTATGATTGTGAAAAGACTGGGTTAGTGCCTTTAGGATTGTGATTCATGGGGACTGTACTCTTAAAAAGATGGGCATCTAAGAGTTGATCCAGGGAGAAGATGTCTACTTATAAGAACAGACATTTGATTGTTTAGGTTTAGATTCAGTTAGCCTGGGTTTAGGTTTTTATGGATTATATTTTGATTTTGTTATTTTGTTAATTCTGTTATGGAAGTTCTGAAATTGTAAGGATTAAGTATGAAGGTTCATAGGGAAAAAAACCTGTGCTAAGATGTATGTTTGATATGTACCATTCAGAGACTTCTGATGGGTACTGACACTGCACTGGTTGGTAGCTAATTATAAATGAAGCTATTATTGATTGTGGTTGAATACCTGAGTGCATCTTTCTTATTGTGTATGTAGCTTAAATGTTAGGGTTTAAACACACAAAAAAGCTATTGGATTGAAAATGTGTATAAGGCACAATGACAGTGTTCTGTGCCATTGAATGCGGCTGAACATTTTTTTTCTTAATGAACTGTTATACGGCTATTAATACTAATATTCATAGACTAAACATAAAACTGCTGCTGTACTGATCATAATCCAAAAATAAGCATAGACTAACTTTCTTTTCCTTCCTACCAATATATTGTGGCATCTTAAGTAGAATTGTATACGTGTATGGGTGTATATGTGTATAGTGTATGGGTGTATATGTGTATAGTGTATGGGTGTATATGTGTATAGTGTATGGGTGTATATGTGTATAGTGTATGGGTGTATATGTGTATAGTGTATGGGTGTATGGGTGTATAATGTACGGATGTATATGTGTATAGTGTATGGGTGTAAATGTGTATAGTGCATGGGTGTATATGTGTATAGTGTATGGGTATAAATGTGTATAGTGTATGGGTGACTGTAAATGTGTATAGTGTATGGGTGTATACATATATATAATACAGCCCTACTCTTCCCTCACATCCCATTGAACCCCTTAGAATGTAAGCCTATGAGCCCAGCTGTTTGTAGATCACCTTCATAAGAGCCGACTACAACAGTACAACTCTCGGCTGGGCTCTCAACCCATTTGATCCCTATAAATGTTAACTTGTATACCGCCTATGTTTATAGCGCTGCAGAATCTGTTGGCGCCCTACAAATACCTGATAATAATACTATTACTAATAATAATAAAGGGTGTATATGTGTATAGTGTATGGGTGTATATGTGTATAGTGTATGAGTGTATATGTGTATAGTGTATGGGTGTATATGTGTATAGTGTATGGGTGTATATGTGTATAGTGTATGGCTGTATATGTGTGTAGTGTATGGCTGTATATGTGTATAGTGTATGGCTGTACATGTGTATAGTGTATGGGTGTACGTGTATAGTGTATGGCTGTATATGTGTATAGTGTATGGCTGTATATGTGTATAGTGTATGGCTGTATATGTGTATAGTGTATGGGTGTATATGTGTATAGTGTATGGCTGTATATGTGTATAGTGTATGGCTGTATATGTGTATAGTGTATGGGTATAAATATGTATAGTGTATGGCTGTATATGTGTATAGTGTATGGGTGTATATGTGTATAGTGTATGGGTGTATATGTGTATAGTGTATGGCTGTATATGTGTATAGTGTATGGGTGTATATGTGTATAGTGTATGGGTGTATATGTGTATAGTGTATGGCTGTATATGTGTATAGTGTATGGCTGTATATGTGTATAGTGTGTGGCTGTATATGTGTATAGTGTATGGCTGTATATGTGTATAGTGTATGGCTGTATATGTGTATAGTGTATGGGTATAAATGTGTATAGTGTATGGCTGTATATGTGTATAGTGTATGGGTGTATATGTGTATAGTGTATGGGTGTATATGTGTATAGTGTATGGGTATAAATGTGTATAGTGTATGGCTGTATATGTGTATAGTGTATGGCTGTATATGTGTATAGTGTATGGCTGTATATGTGTATAGTGTATGGTTGTATATGTGTATAGTGTATGGGTGTATATGTGTATAGTGTATGGCTGTATATGTGTATAGTGTATGGGTGTATATGTGTATAGTGTATGGGTGTATATGTGTATAGTGTATGGGTGTATATGTGTATAGTGCAGTGATTTTTAACCTTTTTTTTGCAGTGGCACACTTTTTTACATTAAAAAATCCTGTGGCACACCACCATCCCAAAATTTTTAAAAAAATCACACATTGTAGCCTAATACAGCATATATAAATACACATACACACAAACACACACAAACTGTATGTATTGTGCTGTTATGCCATGCCTCCTACAAACTACCCCTGCACTGGGAGTAAAAAACAAGCAAAGTTTAAAAAATATGTCACACTGTTGTCAGTCTGCCGTGGCACACCTGAGGATCTCTCATGGCACACTGGTTGAAAAACACTGGTATAGTGTATGGGTATAAATGTGTATAGTGTATGGCTGTATATGTGTATAGTGTATGGCTATATATGTGTATAGTGTATGGGTGTATATGTGTATAGTGTATGGCTGTATATGTGTATAGTGTATGGCTATATATGTGTATAGTGTATGGGTATAAATGTGTATAGTGTATGGGTGTATATGTGTATAGTGTATGGGTGTATATGTGTATAGTGTATGGGTGTATATGTGTATAGTGTATGGGTGTATATGTGTATAGTGTATGGGTGTATATGTGTATAGTGTATGGCTGTATATGTGTATAGTGTATGGCTGTATATGTGTATAGTGTATGGCTATATATGTGTATAGTGTATGGGTGTATATGTGTATAGTGTATGGCTGTATATGTGTATAGTGTATGGCTATATATGTGTATAGTGTATGGGTATAAATGTGTATAGTGTATGGCTGTATATGTGTATAGTGTATGGCTGTATATGTGTATAGTGTATGGGTGTATATGTGTATAGTGTATGGGTGTATATGTGTATAGTGTATGGGTGTATATGTGTATAGTGTATGGGTGTATATGTGTATAGTGTATCGGTATAAATGTGTATAGTGTATGGCTGTATATGTGTATAGTGTATGGCTGTATATGTGTATAGTGTATGGGTATAAATATGTATAGTGTATGGCTGTATATGTGTATAGTGTATGGGTGTATATGTGTATAGTGTATGGGTGTATATGTGTATAGTGTATGGCTGTATATGTGTATAGTGTATGGCTGTAAATGTGTATAGTGTATGGGTGTATATGTGTATAGTGTATGGGTGTATATGTGTATAGTGTATGGGTATAAATGTGTATAGTGTATGGCTGTATATGTGTATAGTGTATGGGTGTATATGTGTATAGTGTATGGGTGTATATGTGTATAGTGTATGGGTGTATATGTGTATAGTGTATGGCTATATATGTGTATAGTGTATGGGTGTATATGTGTATAGTGTATGATTGTATATGTGTATAGTGTATGGGTGTATATGTGTATAGTGTATGGGTGTATATGTGTATAGTGTATGGCTATATATGTGTATAGTGTATGGGTGTATATGTGTATAGCGTATGGCTGTATATGTGTATAGTGTATGGGTGTATATGTGTATAGTGTATGGCTATATATGTGTATAGTGTATGGCTGTATATGTGTATAGTGTATGGCCATATATGTGTATAGTGTATGGGTGTATATGTGTATAGCGTATGGCTGTATATGTGTATAGTGTATGGGTGTATATGTGTATAGTGTATGGGTGTATATGTGTATAGTGTATGGGTGTATATGTGTATAGTGTATGGGTGTATATGTGTATAGTGTATGGGTGTATATGTGTATAGTGTATGGGTGTATATGTGTATAGTGTATGGCTATATATGTGTATAGTGTATGGCTGTATATGTGTATAGTGTATGGCTGTATATGTGTATAGTGTATGGGTGTTAATGTGTATAGTGTATATTTATGTTGACCTCCATATCTGTATGTTTTGCCTCCCCAGGACAGTGTTGTTTCAGCCTATAGCACAAGCAGAGGATGCTGCCTTGTTATCTATAATGTTCCTGTTGTTCTGTAGGCTGCAGATAAGCATGTTGGATTGTTGGTTAGGTCCTGCTGTTTGCTATCTGTTATAATAACAGATTTGAGGCGTCACATCCTATTCATGACTCCAGTGAGACCTGCACTGTCAGGCAGAGGTAGAACAGAACTGACCACCACAGAAACCCTATGACCGGCAGGGGCTGTGCATCACTGGTATTGAATCATAAAGGGTCATTGTAAAAATGACAGGCTCTAATTTGTTAGAACATGTAACTTCATCACTAGCGACCCTGCAGATCAATGGGTCAGAATCTCTAATGACTCTCTCTCTTGCACACTCTCTGCAGCTGCATGAGTTGCTCTCTCTCTCTCTTGCACACAGACTCTGCAGCTGCACAAGTTGCTCTCTCTCTTGCACACTCTCTGCAGCTGCATGAGTTGCTCTCTCTCACTCTTGCACACTCTCTGCAGCTGCATGAGTTGATCTCTCTCTCTCTTGCACACACACTTTGCAGCTGCACAAGTTGCTCTCTCTCTCTCTCTTGCACACTCTCTGCAGCTGCATGAGTTGCTCTCTCTCTCTCTTGCACACACACTCTGCAGCTGCATGAGTTGCTCTCTCTCTCTTGCACACACACTCTGCAGCTGCATGAGTTGCTCTCTCTCTCTCTTGCACACTCTCTGCAGCTGCATGAGTTGCTCTCTCTCTCTCTTGCACACACACTCTGCAGCTGCATGAGTTGCTCTCTCTCTCTTGCACACACACTCTGCAACTGCATGAGTTGCTCTCTCTCTCTCTTGCACACACACTCTGCAGCTGCATGAGTTGCTCTCTCTCTCTCTCTTGCACACACACACTGTAGCTGCATGAGTTGCTCTCTCTCTTGCACACACACTCTGCAGCTGCACAAGTTGCTCTCTCTCTCTCTTGCACACTCTCTGCAGCTGCATGAGTTGCTCTCTCTCTCTTGCACACTCTCTGCAGCTGCATGAGTTGCTCTCTCTCTCTCTTGCACACACTCTCTGCAGCTGCACAAGTTGCTCTCTCTCTCTTGCACACTCTCTGCAGCTGCATGAGTTGCTCTCTCTCTCTCTTGTACACACACTCTGCAGCTGCACAAGTTGCTCTCTCTCTCTCTTGCACACTCTCTGCAGCTGCATGAGTTGCTCTCTCTCTCTCTTGCACACACACTCTGCAGCTACACAAGTTGCTCTCTCTCTCTCTCTTGCACACTCTCTGCAGCTGCATGAGTTGCTCTCTCTCTCTCTTGCACACTCTCTGCAGCTGCATGAGTTGCTCTCTCTCTCTCTTGCACACTCTCTGCAGCTGCATGAGTTGCTCTCTCTCTCTTGCACACACACTCTGAAGCTGCACAAGTTGCTCTCTCTCTCTCTCTCTCTTGCACACACTCTCTGCAGCTGCACAGGTTGCTCTCTCTCTCTCTTGAACACACTCTCTGCAGCTGCACAAGTTGCTCTCTCTCTCTCTTGCGCACACACTCTGCAGCTGCACAAGTTGCTTTCTCTCTCTTGCGCACACCCTCTGCAGCTGCACAAGTTGCTCTCTCTCTCTCTTGCACACACCACTCTCTGCAGCTGTACAAGTTGCTCACTCTCTCTCTCTTGCACACACTCTCTGCAGCTGCACAAGTTGCTCTCTCTCTCTTGCGCACACACTCTGCAGCTGCACAAGTTGCTTTCTCTCTCTTGAGCACACCCTCTGCAGCTGCACAAGTTGTTCTCTGTCTCTTGCACACACTCTCTGCAGCTGCACAAGTTGCTCTCTCTCTCTTGCGCACACACTCTGCAGCTGCACAAGTTGCTCTCTCTCTCTCTTGCACACACTCTCTGCAGCTGCATGAGTTGCTCTCTCTCTCTTGCACACACGCTCTGCAGCTGCACAATTTGTTCTCTCTCTTGCACACTCTCTTCAGCTGCATGAGTTGCTCTCTCTCTCTCTTGCGCACACACTCTGCAGCTGCACAAGTTTCTTTCTCTCTCTTGCGCACACCCTCTGCAGCTGCACAAGTTGTTCTCTGTCTCTTGCACACACTCTCTGCAGCTGCACAAGTTGCTCTCTCTCTCTTGCGCACACACTCTGCAGCTGCACAAGTTGCTCTCTCTCTCTTGCGCACACCCTCTGCAGATGCACAAGTTGTTCTCTCTCTCTTGCACACACTCTCTGCAGCTGCATGAGTTGCTCTCTCTCTCTTGCACACACGCTCTGCAGCTGCACAATTTGTTCTCTCTCTTGCACACTCTCTTCAGCTGCATGAGTTGCTCTCTCTCTCTCTTGCGCACACCCTCTGCAGCTGCACAGGTTGCTCTCTCTCTCTTCCACACACTCTGCAGTTGCACAAGTTGTTCTATCTCTTGCACACACCCTCTGCAGCTGCACCAGTTGCGCTCTCTCTCTCTCTTGCACATACTCTGCAGCTGCGCCAGTTGTTCTTTCTCTTGCACACAATCACTGCAGCTGCATGAGTTGCTCTCTCTCTCTTGCACACACTCTGCAGTTGCACAAGTTGTTCTATCTCTTGCACACACCCTCTGCAGCTGCACCAGTTGCGCTCTCTCTCTCTCTTGCACACCCTCTGCAGCTGCACAAGTTGTTCTCTGTCTCTTGCACACACTCTCTGCAGCTGCACAAGTTGCTCTCTCTCTCTTGCGCACACACTCTGCAGCTGCACAAGTTGCTCTCTCTCTCTTGCACACACTCTCTGCAGCTGCATGAGTTGCTCTCTCTCTCTTGCACACACGCTCTGCAGCTGCACAATTTGTTCTCTCTCTTGCACACTCTCTTCAGCTGCATGAGTTGCTCTCTCTCTTGCGCACACACTCTGCAGCTGCACAAGTTTCTTTCTCTCTCTTGCGCACACCCTCTGCAGCTGCACAAGTTGTTCTCTGTCTCTTGCACACACTCTCTGCAGCTGCACAAGTTGCTCTCTCTCTCTTGCGCACACACTCTGCAGCTGCACAAGTTGCTCTCTCTCTCTTGCGCACACCCTCTGCAGATGCACAAGTTGTTCTCTCTCTCTTGCACACACTCTCTGCAGCTGCATGAGTTGCTCTCTCTCTCTTGCACACACGCTCTGCAGCTGCACAATTTGTTCTCTCTCTTGCACACTCTCTTCAGCTGCATGAGTTGCTCTCTCTCTCTCTTGTGCACACCCTCTGCAGCTGCACAGGTTGCTCTCTCTCTCTTCCACACACTCTGCAGTTGCACAAGTTGTTCTATCTCTTGCACACACCCTCTGCAGCTGCACCAGTTGCGCTCTCTCTCTCTCTTGCACATACTCTGCAGCTGCGCCAGTTGTTCTTTCTCTTGCACACAATCACTGCAGAAGCACCAGTTGCTCTCTTTCTCTCTCTTGCTCACATTCTGCAGTTGCATAAGTTGTTCTATCTCTTGCACACACCCTCTGCAGCTGCACCAGTTGCTCTCTCTCTCTCTCTCTCTCTTGCACACATTCTGCAGCTGCGCCAGTTGTTCTTTCTCTTGCACACAATCACTGCAGAAGCACCAGTTGCTCTCTCTCTCTCTCTTTCACACATTCTGCAGTTGCACAAGTTGTTCTATCTCTTGCACACACCCTCTGCAGTTGCACCAGTTGCTCTCTCTCTCTCTTGTTCCAATCAGCCAATAGAATGCGAGCTCAATCCTATTGGCTGATTGGATCAGCCAATAGGATTGAACTTCAATCCTATTGGCTGATTGCATCAGCCAATATGATTTTTTCTACCTTAATTCCGATTGGCTAATAGAATTCTATCAGCCAATCGGAATCTAAGGGATGCCATCTTGGATGACGTCACTTAAAGGTACCTTCATTCGTCTTTAGTCGTCGGATGAAGAGGATGCTCCGCGTCGGATGTCTTGAAGATGGACCCGCTCCGCGCCGGATGGATGAAGATAGAAGATGCCGTCTTGATGAAGACTTCTGCCCGTCTGGAGGACCACTTTGTCTGGCTTGGATGAAGACTTCTCCCGGCTTCGTTGAGGACTTCGGCCCGGCTTGGATGAAGACTTCTCCCGGTAAGTCGATCTTCAGGGGGTTAGTGTTAGGTTTTTTTAAGGGTGTATTGGGTGGGTTTTATTTTTAGGTTAGGGTTTGGGCTTGCAAAAGAGCTAACTGTCCTTTTAAGGGCAATGCCCATCCAAATGCCCTTTTCAGGGCAATGGGGAGCTTAGTTTTTTTTTAGATAGTATTTTATTTGGGGAGTTGGTTGTGTGGGTGGTGGGTTTTACTGTTGGGGGGGTTGTTTGTATTTTTTTTTTACAGGTAAAAGAGCTGATTACTTTGGGGCAATGTCCCGCAAAAGGCCTTTTTAAGGGCTATTGGTAGTTTAGTTTAGGCTAGGGTTTTTTTTTATTTGGGGGGGGGGGTTTATTTTGATAGGGCTATTAGATTAGGTGTAATTAGTTTAAATATCTTGCAATTTGTTTATTATTTTCTGTAATTTAGTGTTTGTTTGTTTTTGTACTTTAGCTAATTTAATTTAATTGATCTAATTGTTGTTAATTTAGTTAATTTATTTAATTATAGTGTAGTGTTAGGTGTTAGTGTAACTTAGGTTAGGTTTTATTTTGCAGGTACTTTTGTATTTATTTTAGCTGTGTAGTTATTAAATAGTTAACAACTATTTAATAACTATTGTACCTAGTTAAAATAAATACAAACTTGCCTGTAAAATAAAAATACATTCTAAGCTAGCTACAATGTGACTATTAGTTATATTGTAGCTAGCTTAGGGTTTATTTTATAGGTAAGTATTTAGTTTTAAATAGGAATAATAGTAATTTTCTTTATATTTCTTTAAATTATATTTAAGTTAGGGGGTGTTAGGGATAGACTTAGGTTTAAGGGTTAATACATTTAGTATAGTGGCGGCGATGTTGGGGGTGGCAGATTAGGGGTTAATAAATGTAGGTAGGTGGCGTCGATGTTAGGGACGGCAGATTAGGGGTTAATAATATTTGGCTGGAGTGCGGCGGTTTAGGGGTTAATATGTTTATTATAGTGGCGGCGATGTTGGGGCAGAAGATTAGGGGTTAATAAGTGTAGGTAGGTTGCGGCGACATTGGGGGTGGCAGATTATGGGTAAATAAATATAATGTAGGTGTGCGGTGATGTTGGTGCAGCAGATTAGGGGTTAATAAATATAATGTAGGTGTCGGCAGTGTCCGGAGCGGCAGATTAGGGGTTAATAAGTATAACGTAGGTGTCGGCGATGTTGGGGGCGGCAGATTAGAGGTTAATAAGTGTAAGATTAGGGTGTTTAGACTCGGGGTTCATGTTAGGGTGTTAGGTGTAGACATAACTTTTATTTCCCCATAGGAATCAATGGGGCTGCGTTAAGGAGCTTTACGCTGCTTTTTTGCAGGTGTTAGACTTTTTCTCAGCCGGCTCTCCCCGTTGATTCCTATGGGGAAATCGTGCACGAGCACGTACGACCAGCTCACCGCTGACTTAAGCAGCACTGGAATTGGAGTGCGGTAATGAGCAAAATTTTGCTCAACACTCACTTCTTGTCTTTTAACGAAGGGTTTGTAAAAACCTGTAATACCAGCGCTGCAGGTAACTGAGCGGTGAGGGAAAACTGTTCGTTAGCACTGCATAGCCTCTAACGCAAAACTCGTAATCTGGCCGACTCTTTGCAGCTGACAATCTCCTCTTCCTCAGTCCTGTAGGCAGTTTGGTGGACACAGTCACCTCTCTCTTTCTGTCTCTCTCCCCCTTGAGACGTAGGAAATATGACCAGGAGCGACACTGAATATTACTAAGTTGTGGGTCTGTCCTGCTGATACCTATACAGGTGCCTGATCTACACTGGACTAGAGGTGACAGGCTATTCTTCTGCTCATAGAGGTGACAGGCTATTCTTCTGGTCATAGAGGTGACAGCCTATTCTTCTGGTCATAGAGGTGACAGCCTATTCTTCTGGTCATAGAGGTGACAGCCTATTCTTCTGGTCATAGAGGTGACAGCCTATTCTTCTGGTCATAGAGGTGACAGGCTATTCTTCTGGTCATAGAGGTGACAGCCTATTCTTCTGGTCATAGAGGTGACAGGCTATTCTTCTGGTCATAGAGGTGACAGCCTATTCTTCTGGTCATAGAGGTGACAGCCTATTCTTCTGGTCATAGAGGTGACAGGCTATTCTTCTGGTCATAGAGGTGACAGGCTATTCTTCTGGTCATAGAGGTGACAGGCTATTCTTCTGGTCATAGAGGTGACAGGCTATTCTTCTGGTCATAGAGGTGACAGCCTATTCTTCTGGTCATAGAGGTGACAGGCTATTCTTCTGGTCATAGAGGTGACAGCCTATTCTTCTGGTCATAGAGGTGACAGGCTATTCTTCTGGTCATAGAGGTGACAGGCTATTCTTCTGGTCATAGAGGTGACAGCCTATTCTTCTGGTCATAGAGGTGACAGGCTATTCTTCTGGTCATAGAGGTGACAGGCTATTCTTCTGGTCATAGAGGTGACAGGCTATTCTTCTGGTCATAGAGGTGACAGGCTATTCTTCTGGTCATAGAGGTAACAGGCTATTCTTCTGGTCATAGAGGTGACAGCCTATTCTTCTGGTCATAGAGGTGACAGGCTATTCTTCTGGTCATAGAGGTGACAGGCTATTCTTCTGGTCATAGAGGTGACAGGCAGACGAGCACTTCCTAGAGGTTTACCTAAATGTGCATTCCTCATCATATCTCACTATTGTTCTGGATTGATTCATTCCTCTGGGACTTCCACCATTCAAACACATGAAATGAAAACATGAGATTTCCTATCGGCAGCAGCAGACTTCCGGTCATACAACTCAGCCATGTCATAGCTGCCCACATGATTAACCTCTTGTGGGACTTTCATCTGTTTTTTGTTTGGCTTTTGTATTTGAGTTTATTACTTTTTTTAGACCAGCTGAACAAATTCTTATCACTTTGTACTTAAATTCATTTTAATTATAGACAATAGGAGTTTATGGAAACAGTGCTGCATATTTGAGATAGAAGCAATTACATAAACATAATGTGCAATACTTGACAACTGTGACACTGTCAAACACACAAATGACCAGTGTCAAATTAACTCTTAAATTAATTATTGTTCTTTTAAATCTTAATAGCAATAATTTATATTTAAAGGGACAGTCTAGTCAAAAATAAACTTTCATGATTCAGAAAGAGCAGCGACTTTAAGCAACTTTCTAATTTACACCTATTATCAATTTTTCTTCGTTCTCTTTCTTTCTTTATTGTAAAAAAATGGAATGTAAGCTTAGGAGCTGGCCCATTTTTGGTTCAGCACGTGAGTAGCACTGGCTGATTAGTGGCTACATTTAGACACCAATCAGCAAGCGCTACCCAGGTGCTGAAACAAAAATGGGCTGGCTTCTAAGCTTACATTACAGCTTTTTAAATAAAGATACCAAGAGAATGAAGAAAAATTGATAATAGGTGTAAATTAGAAAGTTGCTTAAATCTGCTCTATCTGAATCACGGACTAGACTATCCCTTTAATGCATTGAGTGATTCACCCAAAGACAAAAATCTCTATAGTTCATGATATTCTAGTGATCCTTTACTTAAAAAAACGCTAGGATTTACCATCACTAAAAATAAAGTGGACTTTCAGAGATCACATATTAAAAGAGTTAACTTACCCTTTCTGTGCCACAGCTCTTCACTAGAGCCAGAGCCTAGTTCGGCTGCCCAAGAAACAGCGCTCTTTACCTAATGAGGTGACATTGTCACCTCTGAACCAATAGCCTTGCTAGTATACAGAACACTGTCAGATGACTAGCCCAGCTATTGGTTTAGAGGTGCCGTGGGAGGCTGGAGACGCTGACTTTAACAAGGAGCCACAGCACAGAAAGGGTGAGTTTAGAACCCCTTTTTTTTTAGAAACTTTAGCATCACTTTAAGGCAGATACACTGAACTCACTATAATTAATAGGCAACATTAAACTAAATTAATTGTATCAGTTTCTTACAATAGAGAAGCCTTCTTTCTGGAGACACCTCGCACACTGGGGATACTTCTGAAAACAAATGCATGATATAAACATAGCCATTACCAGGCTAAGCGATAGAGAGTTAGGCGGCTCATGATGTATTTTCCAATAAGATGTTAAAGCACTGGGTCACATATCAGCTACCTTCTCTTAGTGCTGACTGGATAGACATTGGCCACGTTTTATAGACGTTTGTGAGGTTGACAAGGAGCGGCGCCTCGTTGTAAAATTGTAAAATATTTACACAACTCTGTTGTAAAGAAGTCGCACTACATTGACCAAAATATATCTCCAGGGCCTGACCCTGGGCATTAAAAAGGGATCTAGAGGCGTGTCTTGCAGTGTTTCATCATAAATGACAGGGTTGTCTTCCCACTTATCCAACCACAATATTAGTATCTATGAAGTAGGTTTGTAAGTGCTTGTAAGTTTTCTTCCCAAATACATTTTTATAGAATCATATACATGCATTTGAGACCAAATCATATGAGTACCTTTCCACCAAAATGGTATATATATATTGAGAGAGAGAGAGAGAGAGAGGTGTTGACGTTTTATATATTTTCCAGCTTTTTTTGTTATCTCTCTGACGTCTCCCGGAATTCCCCTAGTGTTAGGTAATTAGAATTCTCTATCTGTGCTTTCACACCAGACCTCATCCTTACTCAGCCTCATCAGAGCCAGCCTCTCCAACTCTCTGCATCCCACACCCTTCTAGCGAGAGCTAGACAACTCTGACCCCGGGCACATAACAGGCTGATTGTTATATGCACAGTAATTTGTGAAATGTTCTGCATTTTTGGCACAGTTTGCTTTTGAGAAACAACTCAAAGTAATCAGATACTGAGAGGAAAATGGCATACAATTAAACTTCAGGGGGTAACAGCTGCAAAGCTAGGCCAAAAATGGTTCTCAATGTATGAGCTGTAAATAAAAGTAAGCAATAATATGCCTGGTTAGGTCACTTATGATCTCATGTTATATATAGGATTGTTTTTAACTTTGTGAAAATCTGAAGCCATTAGTGAACCTAATTTGCGGGGGAAAAAGTTGCTGCAACATTGCAACTCCAAAATTATAGAATTCTTAAAGATTGGTAACCTGCTATTTGACACGTCCAGAGGCTGCAAATAAAATGACCACTAAATACACAATGCAATAGTTTTACTTTGAATGTGTAATGAGCAGTAGAATATTTTCTGGCAAATATAAAATTTTGACTTTAGCGGCTGTTATAATCAAGGATTTGCATCTATCTTGCAACTTCTCGGCACAAACCACTGTGAAGTATACGTAACACAAAATCAGCTTTATTTTTTTTTCAAAACAAACAAATTAACATAAAAAAAACTCCCCTGATAAAACAGTCCACTCTAATGTGCACAGAAAAAAACTTTAAACCGGTTAAAGAGAAATAAAAGAAAATTAATAACAAGACAACCTCGTTAGGTTTGAAATAGCGAGACACAACCGGGAAACCAGACAGGGAAGCAGAGTCTTTATGAATTTTGCATGCACCTTTCTTTAGGTCCAGCGAGACGACTTTACCATAGCAAGACAAAATATTTTACAATTGCAATAATATACATAAAACATTTTACAAGTGTGTTTCCTACATCTTATGGTTGTAATTATTGTTTTTCCAGTTCACTAGAGGTTCTCGTTTGATGTGCAAGATATCATGAGTCAAGAATAACAGGTGGAAGAGTAAGAAGGATACAGCCTATGGTACGTCCACAAGACAATGAGAAAGATGAAGCCTCATAATGAGGCTTGTCTGGTGAGAGGAATTGTGGGTAAGGTGCCAGCCTGTGACAGAGGCTACACCAAGGAAGGTAAGAGGGGCACAGCTTGAGAGAAGACTAGGTCAGTATGTGGTGTTGGTGAGAATGGGGTGGATGGCTTTGAAACAGAAAATCCATAAGTAATTAAATGCCCTATCCTCCTGGCTTGCTGTAATAACATAAGAGCCATAGAACTGACTCAACCATAACTATAATAATAACTTATATTTATAACTTTAAATAAATAAACACAAACACAGAGTGTGGGAAAAGACCCGTGGGTCACATTTATTGTAGAACAAGAGAACCGACTGGAAGCAACAAGGCAAACCTATAACAGGTGGCGGCAATCTAGCTAGGAGAGTAAGCAACCCCCTGCTAGGAAGAAGGGCCACGCCCATGAATGCCTACACAAGTGGAGCTTAGCTGCACACAGAAGGCTTAGGGAGTTCTCTGCATCTTTAGAATGGGGAGGGACCCCCAGGCACGCGTCTGCAGAGACCACCCTCCCCTGTGCAGCCGTCACTCTACCTCTTATGGCAAACCGGGGCGCGGGCCAACCACCACAAGAGACAGCCCAACAGGCACAGCTCTTGCCGCCACACTCATAGGTGTAACAAAATAGCACGCCTCAAATTACATAGGAACAGGTCAATGCCCCTCTCAGAGAGGTGCACCCCGTCCCTCCTGTAGAGGCTCCTCTCAGCCATTGTTCCCATGTTCCACAACAAAACCTCCTAACTGCCCTAAGAAGATCCTAACCTCCCTGTTAATCTTCTTCCGGACCTGAAAGGCCGCCCGGTGGGACTGCATATGGCGCCACTCAATTTTGGGGATGATGTTGGACCACCATAACTTCGCATTGGGAACCCATGTCTGAAAAGTGCGCAGGTCAGACTGAATCACTGCACTCAGCTGCTTGCACGGTAAGAGCCCCATATCATTCCCCCCTAGCGTGAATGATCAGAACGTGGGGTTTCTCCCACCTGTGCAACACCCCATGCAGTAACTCAGGCAGACCCTGCGAAGTCAGACCCCTAAGCCCCAACCATCTAATGGTGACTCTAGATGAGGGGAACCCCAGCTGATGCCCATCAGGTCGCACGATCGCTCGCAGCTCCGCCCAGTGGATGTAGGAGTGACCCATGATCCACACTCTCAATGGACTGTCCCTCGGCCCTGAAAAGAAACAAGAGTTAACCAGGGAACATTGCAAAAGAAAACAATCAATTACACAGTTAAAGGCGTAACATACAACAAGTACCTCTTAGACCTCCATCTCCCCAGTGCTCTAATATGGTTGATAGTAGTAGTAGATGGCGCTGGTCTATTGAATGATTTTCTTTAGTAAGTGAAGAGAAAAAAGGCTTGATGCATATATTGAAGCCAATTAATATGGGTGCAGTATACTCACTCCATAAGATGAATCTTTACAGCTGAAAGGGAACGTAGCGTCAGATGGCAAGAGTCCACAGGTTCCTGGAGTCAAATACTGAATTTTCAGGTTTATCCAAAAGTGGACTATAAATGAATAGAGACCCAAATGACAAAAGTATCCAGTGTATAATTGAAAAACATGTAATAACTTACTCCATAAATAAGGAGATTCCAGCTCAGCAGAGCAAAACAAGATCTTGACAATCTTTCAACAAAGGATAAAAGGTTTTATTTGCTCAACGCGTTTCAACGTATTACACGTCTTTATCAAGAGCATACATTAAAACAAGTAAAACAGGTAAGTAAAACCAAGTATTGAGCCCTAGGGTCAAGGCCCACTCGAGATGCTGCCCAGCCCAGGACTCTCCAGAATTGGAATCTTGTCAACGGGGAACCGTCCCTGTGAACATAGAATTGTGATGAACCCTATGGACGCACGTCCATGTAGGCCCTGATGAGTCTGACTGGGCAACAAGCTGAGCCTTCGTGGGCCGGTAAAGACATCCAAGCTCCTCTCCCTTCTTGGTCGGTTTTTGATCTATGAAGAAATACAAGAATAGATGACTTGTCGTTCTTGACATGAGAGGCCTAAAGACCTCCAGGCTTGTTCCTCGAGGGGGGGACCAATTCCCCCACCCTGAGTGCCCCGTGGAAAGCCAGCCCGAAGGCGGCCGAGAACAGGGTAGTCTCATAGGCAGACAAACACACTGCCGGCAAACCCTGACACAGAACAATCAAGTGCTCAATAGTAACAGGCTCCCTAACGTCCTTTGTTCTGGGCACCATACGCCCCCAACCCCTCAACACCTGCCTAACCAGGAAGGTCCTAGAGGAGTCAGTAAGAACATATAGCTTACAGAAGAAGGACACGGTGGTCAGTCGAGACCCGACAGCCCCCTTAGATACCCCATTACCTTTGAGCTCAGTAATCCAATCCAGAAGACCCCCATTGGTCGCCATCACAAGATGGTCAGCCCATCCTGTCACAGAAAGCGATCCACTCCATCCAGTGCTTCACGTAAGTGTTCCAGGTAGACGGGGCAAGCGAAGAACGGATCATCCCGATCAAAGATCCCTGTCACGCTCGACCGCCGGGAAGCTCCGGCGACCCTCCTTGCATGCTTGGTTGCCAGGCAACGTCTAGCTCGGCTGAGCCGTCCCCTCCAGCTGACTTCAGGACTAGGCTTCTTATTCTGGGCTTCCTGTTCCTTCGGTGCACATTTGTTTGTTTCTCTTTGTGGCTCCTGTGAGTACTCTGTTTTGCTCCTGAACCTCTGCCTGATAACCTGTTGCCAAACTCTGCAAGTATTGACTACGCTGTGTTTAACCCTCAAACTGCCTGATAACCTGTTGCCAAACTCTGCAAGTACTGACTACGCTGTGTTTAATCCTCAAACTGCCTGATAACCTGTTGCCAAACTCTGCAAGTACTGACTACGCTGTGTTTAGCCTTCAAGCTGCCTAATAACCTGTTGCCAAACTCTGCAAGTACTGACTACGCTGTGTTTAACTCTCAAACTGCCTGATAACCTGTTGCCAAACTCTGCATTACTGACTACGCTATGTTTAACCCTCAGACTGCCTGATAACAAGTTGCCAAACTCTGCATTATTGACCACGCTGGTGATTAACCCTCAAACTGTCTGATTACCTGTTGCTAGACTTTGCATTACTGACTTCGCTGTGCTTAACCCTCAAAATGCCTGATTTCAAGTTACCAACTCCTGCATTATTAACTGTTTATTGTTTAACCCTCCTTCTGTCTGAGAATAAGTTGTCTTACCCTGCAACCCTGGTACTGTGGAGGACTAGTCCTGAACTGCCTGAATACAGTTCCCTATTCAGAAGTTTATCCGGCTGATATCAAGAATTCCATTACTCTTCCCAGAGGACTCTGCCCAACACTGCTCCATATCATGAGTACCTTGTTTTATAGAAGTTGTTGTGGGGTCACGTCCTGGATTAAACTCAAAGTGCAAGGGTGTTGTTTAACGGCTAGATTTGGAGTTTGGCGGTAAAAGGGCTGTTAACGCTCCGCGGGTTTTTTTCTGGCCGCACCATAAATTTAACTCTGGTATCGAGAGTTCAAACAAATGCTGCGTTAGGCTCCAAAAAAGGAGCGTAGAGCATATTTACCGCAAATGCAACTCTCGATACCAGAGTTGCTTACGGACGCGGCCGGCCTCAAAAACGTGCTCGTGCACGATTCTCCCATAGGAAACAATGGGGCTGTTTGAGCTGAAAAAAAACCTAACACCTGCAAAAAAGCAGCGTTCAGCTCCTAACGCAGCCCCATTGTTTCCTATGGGGAAACACTTCCTACGTCTGCACCTAACACTCTAACATGTACCCCGAGTCTAAACACCCCTAACCTTACACTTATTAACCCCTAATCTGCCGCCCCCGCTATCGCTGACCCCTGCATTACACTTTTAACCCCTAATCTGCCGCTCCGTAAACCGCCGCCACCTACGTTATCCCTATGTACCCCTAATCTGCTGCCCTAACATCGCCGACCCCTATGTTATATTTATTAACCCCTAATCTGCCCCCCACAACGTCGCCGACACCTACCTACACTTATTAACCCCTAATCTGCCGAGCGGACCTGAGCGCTACTATAATAAAGTTATTAACCCCTAATCCGCCTCACTAACCCTATCATAAATAGTATTAACCCCTAATCTGCCCTCCCTAACATCGCCGACACCTACCTTCAATTATTAACCCCTAATCTGCCGACCGGAGCTCACCGCTATTCTAATAAATGTATTAACCCCTAAAGCTAAGTCTAACCCTAACACTAACACCCCCCTAAGTTAAATATAATTTTTATCTAACGAAATAAATTAACTCTTATTAAATAAATGATTCCTATTTAAAGCTAAATACTTACCTGTAAAATAAATCCTAATATAGCTACAATATAAATTACATTTATATTATAGCTATTTTAGGATTAATATTTATTTTACAGGCAACGTTGTAATTATTTTAACCAGGTACAATAGCTATTAAATAGTTAAGAACTATTTAATAGTTACCTAGTTAAAATAATTATAAATTTACCTGTAAAATAAATCCTAACCTAAGATATAATTAAACCTAACACTACCCTATCAATAAAATAATTAAATAAACTACCTACAATTACCTACAATTAACCTAACACTACACTATCAATAAATTAATTAAACACAATTGCTACAAATAAATACAATTAAATAAACTATCTAAAGTACAAAAAATAAAAAAGAACTAAGTTACAGAAAATAAAAAAATATTTACAAACATAAGAAAAATATTACAACAATTTTAAACTAATTACACCTACTCTAAGCCCCCTAATAAAATAACAAAGACCCCCAAAATAAAAAATTCCCTACCCTATTCTAAAATACAAAAATTACAAGCTCTTTTACCTTACCAGCCCTGAACAGGGCCCTTTGCGGGGCATGCCCCAAGAATTTCAGCTCTTTTGCCTGTAAAAAAAAACATACAATACCCCCCCCCCAACATTACAACCCACCACCCACATACCCCTAATCTAACCCAAACCCCCTTAAATAAACCTAACACTAATCCCCTGAAGATCTTCCTACCTTGTCTTCACCATCCAGGTATCACCGATCCGTCCTGGCTCCAAGATCTTCATCCAACCCAAGCGGGGGTTGGCGATCCATAATCCGGTGCTCCAAAGTCTTCCTCCTATCCGGCAAGAAGAGGACATCCGGACCGGCAAACATCTTCTCCAAGCGGCATCTTCTATGTTCTTCCATCCGATGACGACCGGCTCCATCTTGAAGACCTCCAGCGCGGATCCATCCTCTTCTTCCGACGACTAGACGACGAATGACGGTTCCTTTAAGGGACGTCATCCAAGATGGCGTCCCTCGAATTCCGATTGGCTGATAGGATTCTATCAGCCAATCGGAATTAAGGTAGGAATATTCTGATTGGCTGATGGAATCAGCCAATCAGAATCAAGTTCAATCCGATTGGCTGATCCAATCAGCCAATCAGATTGAGCTCGCATTCTATTGGCTGTTCCGATCAGCCAATAGAATGCGAGCTCAATCTGATTGGCTGATTGGATCAGCCAATCGGATTGAACTTGATTCTGATTGGCTGATTCCATCAGCCAATCAGAATATTCCTACCTTAATTCCGATTGGCTGATAGAATCCTATCAGCCAATCGGAATTCGAGGGACGCCATCTTGGATGACGTCCCTTAAAGGAACCGTCATTCGTCGTCTAGTCGTCGGAAGAAGAGGATGGATCCGCGCTGGAGGTCTTCAAGATGGAGCCGGTCGTCATCGGATGGAAGAACATAGAAGATGCCGCTTGGAGAAGATGTTTGCCGGTCCGGATGTCCTCTTCTTGCCGGATAGGAGGAAGACTTTGGAGCACCGGATTATGGATCGCCAACCCCCGCTTGGGTTGGATGAAGATCTTGGAGCCAGGACGGATCGGTGATACCTGGATGGTGAAGACAAGGTAGGAAGATCTTCAGGGGATTAGTGTTAGGTTTATTTAAGGGGGTTTGGGTTAGATTAGGGGTATGTGGGTGGTGGGTTGTAATGTTGGGGGGGGGGTATTGTATGTTTTTTTTTACAGGCAAAAGAGCTGAAATTCTTGGGGCATGCCCCGCAAAGGGCCCTGTTCAGGGCTGGTAAGGTAAAAGAGCTTGTAATTTTTGTATTTTAGAATAGGGTAGGGAATTTTTTATTTTGGGGGTCTTTGTTATTTTATTAGGGGGCTTAGAGTAGGTGTAATTAGTTTAAAATTGTTGTAATATTTTTCTTATGTTTGTAAATATTTTTTTATTTTCTGTAACTTAGTTCTTTTTTATTTTTTGTACTTTAGATAGTTTATTTAATTGTATTTATTTGTAGCAATTGTGTTTAATTAATTTATTGATAGTGTAGTGTTAGGTTAATTGTAGGTAATTGTAGGTAGTTTATTTAATTATTTTATTGATAGGGTAGTGTTAGGTTTAATTATATCTTAGGTTAGGATTTATTTTACAGGTAAATTTGTAATTATTTTAACTAGGTAACTATTAAATAGTTCTTAACTATTTAATAGCTATTGTACCTGGTTAAAATAATTACAAAGTTGCCTGTAAAATAAATATTAATCCTAAAATAGCTATAATATAATTATAATTTATATTGTAGCTATATTAGGATTTATTTTACAGGTAAGTATTTAGCTTTAAATAGGAATCATTTATTTAATAAGAGTTAATTTATTTCGTTAGATAAAAATTATATTTAACTTAGGGGGGTGTTAGTGTTAGGGTTAGACTTAGCTTTAGGGGTTAATACATTTATTAGAATAGCGGTGAGCTCCGGTCGGCAGATTAGGGGTTAATAATTGAAGGTAGGTGTCGGCGATGTTAGGGAGGGCAGATTAGGGGTTAATACTATTTATGATAGGGTTAGTGAGGCGGATTAGGGGTTAATAACTTTATTATAGTAGCGCTCAGGTCCGCTCGGCAGATTAGGGGTTAATAAGTGTAGGTAGGTGTCGGCGACGTTGTGGGGGGCAGATTAGGGGTTAATAAATATAACATAGGGGTCGGCGATGTTAGGGGCAGCAGATTAGGGGTACATAGGGATAACGTAGGTGGCGGCGATTTGCGGTCGGAAGATTAGGGGTTAATTATTTTAAGTAGCTTGCGGCGACGTTGTGGGGGGCAAGTTAGGGGTTAATAAATATAATATAGGGGTCGGCGGGGTTAGGGGCAGCAGATTAGGGGTACATAAGTATAACGTAGGTGGCGGTCGGCAGATTAGGGGTTAAAAATTTTAATCGAGTGGCGGCGATGTGGGGGGACCTCGGTTTAGGGGTACATAGGTAGTTTATGGGTGTTAGTGTACTTTAGGGTACAGTAGTTAAGAGCTTTATAAACCGGCGTTAGCCAGAAAGCTCTTAACTCCTGCTTTTTTCAGGCGGCTGGAATCTTGTCGTTAGAGCTCTAACGCTCACTGCAGAAACGACTCTAAATACCGGCGTTAGAAAGATCCCATTGAAAAGATAGGCTACGCAAATGGCGTAGGGGGATCTGCGGTATGGAAAAGTCGCGGCTGAAAAGTGAGCGTTAGACCCTTTAATCACTGACTCCAAATACCAGCGGGCGGCCAAAACCAGCGTTAGGAGCCTCTAACGCTGGTTTTGACGGCTACCGCCGAACTCTAAATCTAGGCCTAAATTTGCCCTAGCATTTGGGTCTTCTTCTGGACATTACCTAACCTGACAGTCCCCATCCAGCGCTACCTGCCATAAATAATCAGGACAAAGTGAACCATTAGTATCCGCATGAGGAACTAATGCATAGAAGGCTTCCCATTGAAAACGGGAAAGCGCATCCGCAATCCTATTCTGCATGTCTGGGACATGCCTAGCACGGAACACAATATTCAGGTGCAGACACGTCAGCACCAACAGTCTTAAGTATCGCACCACAGGAGGAGATCCAGACGTGAGTTTGTTAATAGCAAAAACAATGCTCATGTTATCTATCCAGAATACCACTTTGCGGTCCCAAAGCTGGTCATCCCAAACATCAAGGGCCACTATGATGGGAAAAAGCTTCAAAAGGCACAGATTCCGAACCAGCCCCTCATCGACCCACAAGCGAGGCCACGGGCCGGTGCTCCATTGCCCGGACAAGTAAGCACCGTACCTGTGGGACCCTACCGTGTCCGTGAACAATTAAATCACCGCATTGGAAGGAACAGTCTTCCACCACAGGCAAATACCATTAAAGTGGCTTAAAAATTGCTCCCATACAGTCAGGTCATCTATCATTTCAGGCGACACGCAAAACTGCCGTTCGAGCCGTCAAAGGAAAATCCTACCCATAGGAATAATCCTGCCGGCAAAATTCAAGAGGCCCAATAAAGTCTGAATGTCCTTCACGGACCCATAAGGCTCCGATTTCATGGCCCATACAGCCCCCAGCATGGGGGCAATTTTATCTTGCGGTAGACGTCACTGTCTTGCCGCAAAGTCAATTTCAATGCCCAGAAAAGTGAGGAACGTACAAGGACCCTGGGTCTTGTCCTCAGCCAGAGGAACCCCCATTCTGGTTAGCAGAAGTCTAGTGACTTTCATCAAGAAAGCGCATTCGGAAGACCCTGCACACCCTACAAGCAAAAAGTCATCCAAATAGTGTGCCAGGCCATCAAAACCAGCAATCGCTGAGATGGACCAGTGCAAGAAACTACTGAAAGCTTCAAAATAGGCACAGGAAATGGAGCAACCCATAGGCAAGCATTTATCCACAAAATACTTGCCCTCAAACCAACACACCTTAAGCCGAAAGGAGGAGGGGTGAACTGGAAGGAGCCGAAACGCGGATTCAACATCCAGTTTCGCTAAACAGGCCCCAACCCCAGTCCTTTGGACCAGCGCGAGCACGTCATCGAAGGACTGGTAATGAACTGAGCTAAGCTCGGGAGGGATAGCATCGTTAACCGATCGACCTTTTGGAAAGGGCAAATGCTGAATGAGCCGAAACTTACCCAGCTCCTTATTTGAACGACCCCTAAAGGAGAGACAACCAACCCCGGAATCGGAATCTCTCCGAAAGGGCCAGTGATGCGACCCAAAGCTATCTCTTTGTTCAATTTCTCCCTCACTACGCTGGGAAATTGATATGAGGACTTCAGATTCCTATGGGCCAAAGAACCCACAACAGCAGAGCCGACAGGGATAACAAATCCCCATTGTAGACCATCACAAAGTAAATCGGTGGCCTCTTTATCAGGATAAAGAAGCAGCCATTTCTCAATTACGGCTACCCTCAATGGTGTGGCCGCCCTTTCCAGCAGTGAAAGGTTTGGTATCGAGACCCGGCCGCTCCTGGGAGCGACCTTCTTCCTGGTACCTGGTACACTCAGAACCCGAGTGGCCACCCCAGCAGTGCTTTCAAGCATGGCGGAATGCGCATGCCGTTCCCCTAGCGCAGAGCTTATCCTGGAATCGCCAGCATACGCCTGTAGGCTGCCGTCGAGAACGCTGAGAGGCTCGAGTGCCAGAGTGTCCAGCGGGAGCCCGACCAGGTACAACCTGCTTTTCAGGCCCCAATTGCGCCAATAGCCGCAAATCTACATCCCAGAAAGAAAGGAGAGGGTTACCAACCTTCTTCCTGTGAAACGCTATGTGGTAGTCACACCATGTCCCTTCTTTGTATCGCTCTAAACGGTTTCAATGGAATCCTGATATTTCAGGATATCCAAGGCCTGATCGGGAAATTTAGTTATATAGCACGACGCGTACACCCGAAAACATTTGCGCCACTCATCATACGAATCAGGCCTTTTGAACTTCTTGGGGCCCGTACCGTCCTCTGCCATTTCTTTCTGGCGGTAGGCCTAGGCCGAGAGTTCAAACATGTGTACATATTTACCTTCTTGAATCCGCCAAACCATTTTAAATTTGAGATGCTCGTGCAGGCTAAATGAGGGCCACGGATCCGTGTCCCCATACATAGCCGCCTTCCGTCTATTAGTCGCCTCAGGGCTAGCAACTCCCCGTTGACGCGGGAGGTGTCGGTAACGGAACACGGGGCTGCATGCGGGACAAACCAGGGGAGAGGGTTAAACCCATGGCCTTCCTTTCCTCAACTAACCATTTCGCCATCCTATACATTCTCTTCTGACCCTTGGCCTCCAACCCCAGTGATCTATCACTCTCAGACCCAGAATTATCAGAAGATGAACTAAAATCCCTATGCTGGGTGCCACGCCCACAGGCGAACCAGATGCAACCCGAGATGTGCTGCGCGTGTTGCGCGATGAGGCCGTGTGCCTCCTACTAGGCTGCGAATTACTAGCGGCCCGCCTCTTACCCCCCGCCTGATTAACTACTGGCTGAGGCCCTAAATCGTTGGCCAAAACTGACATGCCCCAGGTCAGGCCTGCGGCCTGCTCATAATTGCCCGTATTGCCCCCTGCCTGAGGCTCACTAATCTGCACATTGCCCCCATGTGACTCGCTGCCTTGGCCCCTTGACACAGCCAACACATCGCTGTACCCCTGCAGCAAGCTGCGCAACCCCCGACGGCCTCGCCCCCCCTGCACTCCTCTCTTAACTGAGTACCCCGGAGGCGGAGACGATGCTGCCCGCTTGCTGGTCTGGTCCCGAATGGCCGTTCTGGAGATGACGTCACCGGAAATGGCCAAACCGGAAGCAGACATGGCCGCCCGCATGGAATACGGTTCCCGCACTGCTGACCGACAAGCCGGAGATGGGAAAGGAGACCCGACGCCTACAGATGGAAGACCGCCGCCCAAAAGCACCGACGCTAGGGATTGGAGGAGCGCGACGGATGTGGACACCATCTCACTGGACAGTGTAACCGATGGTGAAGGTAAGGCCACAATGCTCCCACTAGGCCCAGCCACCGACACATTAGGGGGCAATATTTGAGAAAAAGGGGGGCTAACCCCAGAACCGCCTGAGACCCCAGCACCACAATCCAGGGGAGGGGGACATGATGGGGGGACCAAAGACGGAGGAGCCTGAGAATGGGGGCTGACCTCGGGGTATAAAGAGGAGGAAACAGGGGCACGACTCACCGGATCTTGGGGTGATGGCGGCATGATCTCCTCCTCAGAATCAAATTCCCCAATCATCAGCTATTCTAATTCATCCATTCTCACAGGCACTCCATCTGAACGATCCATGCTGCAGCAGACTGGT
Organism: Bombina bombina; assembly: GCF_027579735.1. Taxonomy (NCBI): domain Eukaryota; kingdom Metazoa; phylum Chordata; class Amphibia; order Anura; family Bombinatoridae; genus Bombina; species Bombina bombina. The sequence continues at coordinate 25,951,733 of NC_069506.1, read as the reverse complement.
ATCAGACAGAATGACAGATCCTGCAAGCTGTGAAGACGAACTGGAAAGAGGGCTTGGGGCCTGTAACCTGGCTTCTTAAAGGTAAGCTAAACCCCACCCTCACTAATGCAACATTGTTGCCACTTCACAGCAGCACACTCCTAAGGGCCTTAATTCTTATATTTGTTCCGGGCTATGCTGCCCTCCACTGTCTTTCTGTGGTTAAAACATAAAAAGGAGGCCATAAGGATGTGGAAATAGTGGAAAGGTTTTGGTTGACCACCAGTTTAAATCTCTTGCACCTAGTTTTAGAGTTCTGCATTAGCCGTCAAAAGCAGCGTTAAGGGCTCCTAATGCTGCTTTTGGCCGCCCGCTGGTATTTGGAGTCGGCCAGGTAAAGGTGTACCGCTCACTTTCAAACCGCGACTTTTCCATACCGCAGATCCCCTTACGTCAATTGCGTATCCTATCTTTTTAATGGGATCTGCCTAACGCTGGTATTTAGAGTCTTGGCTGAAGTGAGCGGTACACCCTCTACCGACAAGACTCCTAACGCCTATGAAAAGGCTGTAGTTAAGAGCTTTATGGGCTAACGCCGGTATATAAAGCTCTTAACTACAGTGCTCTAAAGTACACTAACACCCATAAACTACCTATGCACCCCTAAACCGAGCCCCCCCACATCGCCACCACTATAATAAACTTTTTTAACCCCTAATCTGCCGACCGCACATCGCCGCCACCTACATTATCCCTATGAACCCCTAATCTGCTGCCCCTAACATCCCTGACACCTACATAACATTTGTTAACCCCTAATCTGCCCCCTTAAACGTCGCCGCTACCTAACTACACTTATTAACCCCTAATCTGCCGACCGGACCTCACCGCCACTATAATAAATTTATTAACCCCTAAACCGCCGCACTCCTGCCTCGCAAACACTATAATAAATTTTATTAACCCCTAATCTGCCCTCCCTAACATCGCCGCCACCTACCTGCAATTATTCCCTATTCTCCCGCCCGCACCGTCGCCGCTACTATAATAAAGTTATTAACCCCTAAACCTAACTCTAACCCTAACACCCCCCCAACATAAATATAATTTATATTAAACAAAATAATATTCCTAAAATTAACTAAATTATTCCTATTTAAAACTAAATACTTACCTATCAAATAAACCCTAATATAGCTACAATATAATTAATAATTACATTGTAGCTATTTTATGATTTATATTTATTTTACAGGCAACTTTGTATTTATTTTATCTAGGTACAATAGCTATTAAATAGCTATTAACTATTTAATAGCTATCTAGTTAAAATAATTACAAAATTACCTGTAAAATAAATCCTAACCTAAGTTACAATTAAACCTAACACTACACTATCAATAAATTAATTAAATAAATTACCTAAAATTACATACAATTAAATAAACTAAACTAAATTAAAAAAAAAAAAAAACACTAAATTATAAAAAATAAAAAAAGATTACAAGAATATTAGGCTAATTACACTTATTTTTTACGGGGCCTTGCCCCAAAGTAATCGGCTCTTTTAGCTGAAAATAAAAATACAATACCCCCCCCCCAACATTACAACCCACATACCCCTACTCTAACTTACCCAAACCCCCTTAAAAAAACCTATCGCTAACCCCCTGAAGATCATCCTACCTTGAGTCGTCTTCACTCAGCCAAGCCGAATTCTTCATCCAAGGTGCGCAGAAGAGGTCCATCATCCGGTAGAAGTCTTCATCCAAGCGGGGCAAGAAGAGGTCTTCCATCCGATTGAAGTCTTCATCCAGGCGGCGTCTTCAATCTTCATCCATCTGGAGCAGAGCCATCTTCAAAGGAGCCGACGCGGACCCATCCTCTTCAACCGACGTCTACTCGCCGAATGAAGGTTCCTTTAAATGACGTCATGCAAGATGGCGTCCCTCGAATTCCGATTGGCTGATAGGATTCTATCAGCCAATCGGAATTAAAGTCGGAAAAATCTGATTGGCTGATTCAATCAGCCAATCAGATTCAAGTTCAATCCGATTGGCTGATCCAATCAGCCAATCAGATTGAGCTTGCATTCTATTGGCTGCTCCGATCAGCCAATAGAATGCAAGTTCAATCTGATTGGCTGATCAGCCAATCGGATTGAACTTGAATCTGATTGGCTGATTGAATGGACCTCCTCTGTGCACCTTGGATGAAGAATTTGGCTCGGCTGAGAGAAGACGACTCAAGGTAGGATGATCTTCAGGGGGTTAGCGATAGGTTTTTTTAAGGGGGGTTTGGGTGGGTTAGAGTAGGGGTATGTGGGTGGTGGGTTGTAATGTTGGGGGGGGTATTGTATTTTTATTTTCAGGTAAAAGAGCTGATTACTTTGGGGCAAGGCCCCGCAAAAAGCCCTTTTAAGGGCTGGTTAAAAGAGCTGATTACTTTTGTATTTTAGAATAGGGTAGGGCATTTTTTTTTTTGGGGGGGGGGGCTTTTTTGTTTTATTAGGGGGCTTAGAGTAGGTGTAATTAGCCTAATATTCTTGTAATCTTTTTTTATTTTTTGTAATTTAGTGTTGGTTTTTTTTGTAATTTAGTTTAGTTTATTTAATTGTATGTAATTATAGGTAATTTATTTAATTAATTTATTGATAGTGTAGTGTTAGGTTTAATTGTAACTTAGGTTAGGATTTATTTTACAGGTAATTTTCTAATTATTTTAACTAGGTAGCTATTAAATAGTTAATAGCTATTTAATAGCTATTGAACCTAGTTAAAATAAATACAAAGTTGCCTGTAAAATAAATATAAATCCTAAAATAGCTACAATGTAATTATTAATTATATTGTAGCTATATTAGGGTTTATTTAATAGGTAAGTATTTAGTTTTAAATAGGAATAATTTAGTTAATTTTAGGAATATTATTTTGTTTAATATAAATTATATTTATGTTAGGGGGGTGTTAGGGTTAGAGTTAGAGTTAGGTTTAGGGGTTAATAACTTTATTATAGTAGCGGCGACGGTGCGGGTGGGAGATTAGGGGTTAATAATTGTAGGTAGGTGGCGGCGATGTTAGGGAGGGCAGATTAGGGGTTAATAAAATTTATTATAGTGTTTGCGAGGTGGGAGTGCGGCGGTTTAGGGATTAATACATTTATTATAGTGGCTGCGAGGTCCGGTGGGGTTAATAAGTGTAGGTAAGGTAGCGGCAACGTTGGGGGGGCAAATTAGGGGTTAATAAATATAATATAGTGGTCGGCGGTGTTAGGGGCAGCAGATTGGGGGTTCACAGGGATAATGTAGGTTGCGGTGGTGTCCGGAGCGGAAGATTAGGGGTTAATAATAATATGCAGGGGTCATCGATAGCGGGGGCGGCAGATTAGGGGTTAATAAGTGTAAGGTTAGGGGGTGTTTAGACTCGGGGTACATGTTAGGGTGTTAGGTGCAGACTTAGAGAGTGTTTCCCCATAGGAAACAATGGGGCTGCGTTAGGAGCTGAACGCTGCTTTTTTGCAGGTGTTAGGTTTTTTTTCAGCCAGCTCAGCCCCATTGTTTCCTATGGGGATATCGTGCACGAGCACGTTTTTCCAGCTTACCGCTACCATAAGCAACGCTGGTATTGAGGGTTGAAATGGAGCTAAGTTAGGCTCAACGCACCCTTTTTTGAGCCTAACGCAGCCCCTCAGACAACTAGTAAGAAGCAAGAACTGCTACTGATTGTTCATTTATCTCAAATGAGATACCCATACAGTTGATTTCTATATTAATTTCTTTATCATTCACATAGATCTGAAAAAACAACCATCGTAGTAAAATACCAACTGAGTAAGCACTGTACTTGTAACCAAAATCTCAGCCTAACAGACCTGTACTTCGATTGGCTATATGTTAACCTGCAGACACTTTGTGACCTTTGGCAGCTTGCAGGTCCAAGGGCCTTATGAGTCCAAAAATAGCACCTTATAGTAAAAGGAGGTTATTCAGCCAAAACACCTACAAAACCTACAACGCATAGCAACAGCCTTATGAGTGGAATGGCACAGTCCATCTGTTCTAAGGTTCTCACCTTTTGCTGGAGGCTCTAGGGGCACATTTTTTGAAGGCATACAATTTGAAGGAACACTATTTGAAGGCACACCATTTTAAGGCACACTATTTGAAGGCACACACTTTGAAGGCACACAATTTGAAGGAACACCATTTGAAGGAACACTATTTGAAGGCACACAATTTAAAGGCACACTATTTGAAGGCACACACTTTGAAGGCACACTATATGAAGGCACACAATTTAAAGTCACACAATTTGATTTTAAGGCACACAATTTGAAGGCACGCAATTTGAAGGCACACACTTTGAAGGCACACTATTTAAAGGCACAAAATTAAAGTCACACTATTTGGAGGCACACAATTTATAGTCACACTATTTGAAGGCACACAATTTGAAGTCACACTATTTGAAGTTCTCTTTCTTTCTCTCTCCCCCTGAGGGGTGGTGTAGTGCGAAAATGTGCTTTATGCATTGGGAGGAATACACAATGTTCTCAGAGCAATAAACTGCACCTATGAGGCACTCCGTGCACTCCAAGAGCAAGAAGTGACAAGAAGGCTCAGTAAAGACAAAATTAAACTTAAATTGATTGGATAGGACATGACATTTTAAACAACTTCCAGTTTATTTATATTATACATTTTGCTCAGTTCTCTTAGTATCCTGTGTTATTCTCCTATCAGCCTACGTAGCTTTACTCTTCATAAATGATAGAAGAAAGCAAATTTGATTATAGAAGGATCTGAATCATGAACGTTTAATTTTGACTTTACTGTCCCTTTAACCGAACACTTTGAATGTGCAAATGGTGTGTGATCATTCAGTGCACATAAGGAGCTTTTCTTGGAAATATTTATGACTCATATAATCCACACCACTTTCCCAACATGATAGGTTTGAAGTGGACAAATTCCCTTAAGGATAGTTGTTGAATAAATGCCTGTCTCATCCATCTTTATAATTCATGTGTCTTGCATTATCTGAGCTCATGCTGTGCCAAGCTGTAAAGGTGCATGCATCGGGTATGGGCAACCTTACGGCTTAACCAAAACTGAGCATGAGAAGAAGGTTTCCAAAGAAGTGAGCCTCAGTTTCCATGGTTTGATTTATTTTGTGAGATTTATTTTATTTATGAGAGCTTTTATTGTTGACATATGCGGAAAGAACTCAACCTTTTTGACCATGCACACAAAACGAGAGACATAAAACCTACATAGGATAAATATAGATCAATGTCTTGATCAGCATTGGTCACGTTATCTCATGTACTAAACACTTCTGTGTAGTTTATACATAAATATAGCATCTTCAACCATCTGCTTTTTATTAACAGTTGAGCCTTCACTTGACCCTGATCATGAAGATGAATAACCAAGCAGGAAATAATAGACCCTGGGTTGTAAGCCAAGTCACATATGAGTCCTTTAAAGATACACTACACTAAGAACATTAATAGCTAAAAATGAAATAGACTGATAGATTTTTATATACTATAGACCCAGCTGAGTGACTGGCACTGCCGATTGGATCATTGGCATTTTTCACTCAGGATCAGCAGTGTCTTGCTGCTCCAGAGTGCTACTTTAGCTATGTGTTTCATACGGCCTAAAAGGGCATAAAAGCATATTCAGTAACCTGCAAATGGAGCAAATCAAACAGCTAGTTTAGATAATTTGCAGTATTTTGAAAACATATTATTATCGGTTATTTGTAGATCGCCAACAGATTCCGCAGAGCTATAAACAAAGGTGGAGTACAACAAAACATTTATAGGGATAAAACGGGTAGAGGGCCCTGCCAAGAGTCGCACTGTTGTAGTCAGCTCTTAAGAAGGTGATCTACAAACAGCTGGACTCTTAGGCTTATATGCTAAGGGGGTTCAGGGGATAGCAATGGAGGAGAGGAACTGGTATTAGGAAAGGTTAGTGTAGGTTGTATGCATCCCTGAACAGTAGAGTCTTTAGGGAGCGCTTGAAGCTTTCAAACTAGGGAAGAGTCTTGTGGAGCAAGGCAGAGAGTTCCACAAGATTGGAGACAGTCTGGAAAAGTCCTGTAAGCGGGAGTTTGATGAGGTAACCAGAGAGGAGGAGAGGAGGAGGTCATGAGCAGAGCGAAGGGGACGGGAGGGAGAGTATCTGGAGACGAGGTCTGAGATATAGGTTGCTGATTTTGTTTTTTGTCCTTGCTAGGGAGCATGGGACAAAACATAATTTTTACTCAAGAGCAAAAAGTGTTCAATGTTCCTTTAAGCCGCAGGTGGACACGTTCACAAGCAGAGACCCTGTCTGCCCACAATCACCACTTGCAATGAAGCATTGTTTTGTGAAATTAATTGTGTGATCCCACCTTGCTCTCAACTAACCAATCAGATGAGAGCAGGGCCTGTCAATAACCCTGGTCCCTGAACAATAAATTTCCCCCTAGGTATAACATAAAAAGAAAAGAGAAAGTAGCATATGATCAGTGATAATGGTTTCTAAGTAACAGCTCTGGGGTGGGTAGCCAGGTTGGGAATTCCTTCCTAAGGTACCTGACACCACATTGATCTGTCAACAAGGAATTCCTATGAGGATGAGTTATGGGATGGGCGGAATGTTTGGGGCTATCCATATGGATTTATCACTGCCAGGGAAACTAGCAAGAGATAATCTATAGATTAACTGAAAACAACTGAGGAAGAGATGGAAACTAATTAAATTACTTCTATAGTTTTAGGGCAGGAGAATTTATTCTGCATGACCTGTGGAGAATGTCATTTTTGTACTGCCCTAGGCATTGGGAAATCTGCTGCTCTTCAGGAGTTTAGTTCAAGAGGTCAAATGTACAAAATATCTACCGAAAAGTGTTTTCTGACAGACTGAAATAGCACTATCAACTTGTCTGTGTTCAACATATAGCATTATTGTTCCACAAATGTATAGGGTGTGTTATGGTGCCACAAATGTATAGGGTGTGTTATAGCACCACAAATGTATAGGGTGTGTTATAGCAGCAAAAATGTATAGGGTGTGTTATAGCACCACAAATGTATAGTGTGTGTTATAGCAGCAAAAATGTATAGGGTGTGTTATAGCAGCAAAAATGTATAGGGTGTGTTATAGCACCACAAATGTATAGGGTGTGTTATAGCAGCAAAAATGTATAGGGTGTGTTATAACACCACAAATGTATAGGGTGTGTTATAGAACTAATTCGGATTAGTTTAGTTTCATTGCTAGGGTAATTCGGAAATTTGAATTGATCCGAAGCTCTGAATTTGACAAATTCGTCCAAATTTCGATTCGGAACTAAACGGAACGCACATGTTATAGCACCCCAAATGTATAAGCTGTATTATAGCACCACAAATGTATAGGGTATGTTAAAGCATCACAAATGTATAGAGTGTGTTATGGTGCACGAAATGTATATGGTGTATTATGGTGCCACAAATGTATAGTGTGTGTTATGGTGCAAAAAATGTATAGGGTGTGTTATGGTGCAAGAAATGTATAGGGTGTGTTATGGTGCCACAAATGTATAGGGTGTGTTATGGTGCAAAAAATGTATAGGGTGTATTATGGTGCAAGAAATGTATAGGGTGTGTTATGGTGCCACAAATGTATAGGGTGTGTTATGGTGCAAAAAATGTATAGGGTGTATTATGGTGCCACAAATGTATAGTGTGTGTTATGGTGCAAAAAATGTATAGGGTGTGTTATGGTGCAAGAAATGTATAGGGTGTGTTATGGTGCAAGAAATGTATAGGGTGTATTGTGGTGCCACAAATGTATAGTGTGTGTTATGGTGCAAGAAATGTATAGGGTGTGTTATGGTGCCACAAATGTATAGGATGTGTTATGGTGCAAGAAATGTATAGGGTGCTTTATAGTGCCACAAATATATAGGCCTAGATTTAGAGTTCGGCGGTAAAAGGGCTGTTAACGCTCCGCGGGCTTTTTTCTGGCCGCACCATAAATTTAACTCTGGTATCGAGAGTTAAAACAAATGCTGCGTTAGGCTCCAAAAAAGGAGCGTAGGGCATTTTTACCGCAAATGCAACTCTCGATACCAGAGTTGCTTACGGACGCGGCCAGCCTCAAAAACGTGCTCGTGCACGATTCTCCCATAGGAAACAATGGGACTGTTTGAGCTGAAAAAAAACCTAACACCTGCAAAAAAGCAGCGTTCAGCTCCTAACGCAGCCCCATTGTTTCCTATGGGGAAACACTTCCTACGTCTGCACCTAACACCCTAACATGTACCCCGAGTCTAAACACCCCTAACCTTACACTTATTAACCCCTAATCTGCCACCCCCGCTATCGCTGACCCCTGCATTACAGTTTTAACCCCTAATCTTCTGCTCCGTAAACCGCCGCAACCTACGTTATCCCTATGTACCCCTAATCTGCTGCCCTAACATCGCCGACCCCTATGTTATATTTATTAACCCCTAATCTGCCCCCCACAACGTCGCCGACACCTGCCTACACTTATTAACCCCTAATCTGCCGAGCGGACCGCACCGCTACATATAATAAAGTTATTAACCCCTAACCCGCCTCACTACCCCCTATCATAAATAGTATTAACCCCTAATCTGCCCTCCCTAACATCGCCGACACCTAACTTCAATTATTAACCCCTAATCTTCCGATCGGAGCTCACCGCTATTCTAATAAATGTATTAACCCCTAAAGCTAAGTCTAACCCTAACACTAACACCCCCCTAACTTAATATAATTTTAATCTAACTAAATAAATTAACTCTTATTAAATAAATTAATCCTATTTAAAGCTAAATACTTACCTGTAAAATAAATCCTAATATAGCTACAATATAAATTATATTTATATTATAGCTATTTTAGGATTAATATTTATTTTACAGGCAACTTGGTATTTATTTTAACTAGGTACAATAGCTATTAAATAGTTAAGAACTATTTAATAGTTACCTAGTTAAAATAATAACAAAATTACCTGTAAAATAAATCCTAACCTAAGATATAATTAAACCTAACACTACCCTATCAATAAAATAATTAAATAAACTACCCTACAATTACCTACAATTAACCTAACACTACACTATCAATAAATTAAATAAACACAATTGCTACAAATAAATACAATTAAATAAACTAGCTAAAGTACAAAAAATAAAAAAGAACTAAGTTACAGAAAATAAAAAAATATTTACAAACATAAGAAAAATATTACAACAATTTTAAACTAATTACACCTACTCTAAGCCCCCTAATAAAATAACAAAGCCCCCCAAAATAATAAATTCCCCTACCCTATTCTAAATTAAAAAGTTACAAGCTCTTTTACCTTACCAGCCCTGAACAGGGCCCTTTGCGGGGCATGCCCCAAGAAGTTCAGCTCTTTTGCCTGTAAAAGAAAACATACAATACCCCCCCCCCAACATTACAACCCACCACCCACATACCCCTAATCTAACCCAAACCCCCCTTAAATAAACCTAACACTAAGCCCCTGATGATCTTCCTACCTTGTCTTCACCATGCCAGGTCACCGATCCGTCCTGGCTCCAAGATCTTCATCCAACCCAAGCGGGGGCTAGACATCCACTGAAGAAGTCCAGAAGAGGGTCCAAAGTCTTCCTCCTATCCGGCAAGAAGAGGACATCCGGACCGGCAAACATCTTCTCCAAGCGGCATCTTCGATCTTCTTCCATCCGGTGCGGAGCGGGTCCATCTTGAAGCAGGCGACGCGGATCCATCCTCTTCTTCCGATGTCTCCCGACGAATGACGGTTCCTTTAAGGGACGTCATCCAAGATGGCGTCCCTCGAATTCCGATTGGCTGATAGGATTCTATCAGCCAATCGGAATTAAGGTAGGAATTTTCTGATTGGCTGATGAATCAGCCAATCAGAATCAAGTTCAATCCGATTGGCTGATCCAATCAGCCAATCAGATTGAGCTCGCATTCTATTGGCTGTTCCGATCAGCCAATAGAATGCGAGCTCAATCTGATTGGCTGATTGGATCGGCCAATCGGATTGAACTAGATTCTGATTGGCTGATTCCATCAGCCAATCAGAAAATTCCTACCTTAATTCCGATTGGCTGATAGAATCCTATCAGCCAATCGGAATTCGAGGGACGCCATCTTGGATGACGTCCCTTAAAGGAACCGTCATTCGTCGGGAGACATCGGGAAGAAGAGGATGGATCCGCGTCGCCTGCTTCAAGATGGACCCGCTCCGCACCGGATGGAAAGAAGATCGAAGATGCCGCTTGGAGAAGATGTTTGCCGGTCCGGATGTCCTCTTCTTGCCGGATAGGAGGAAGACTTTGGACCCTCTTCTGGACTTCTTCAGTGGATGTCTAGCCCCCGCTTGGGTTGGATGAAGATCTTGGAGCCAGGACGGATCGGTGAACCTGGCATGGTGAAGACAAGGTAGGAAGATCATCAGGGGCTTAGTGTTAGGTTTATTTAAGGGGGGTTTGGGTTAGATTAGGGGTATGTGGGTGGTGGGTTGTAATGTTGGGGGGGGGGTATTGTATGTTTTCTTTTACAGGCAAAAGAGCTGAACTTCTTGGGGCATGCCCCGCAAAGGGCCCTGTTCAGGGCTGGTAAGGTAAAAGAGCTTGTAACTTTTTAAATTTAGAATAGGGTAGGGAATTTATTATTTGGGGGGCTTTGTTATTTTATTAGGGGGCTTAGAGTAGGTGTAATTAGTTTAAAATTGTTGTAATATTTTTCTTATGTTTGTAAATATTTTTTTATTTTCTGTAACTTAGTTCTTTTTTATTTTTTGTACTTCTAGCTAGTTTATTTAATTGTATTTATTTGTAGCAATTGTGTTTATTTAATTTATTGATAGTGTAGTGTTAGGTTAATTGTAGGTAATTGTAGGTAGTTTATTTAATTATTTTATTGATAGGGTAGTGTTAGGTTTAATTATATCTTAGGTTAGGATTTATTTTACAGGTAATTTTGTTATTATTTTAACTAGGTAACTATTAAATAGTTCTTAACTATTTAATAGCTATTGTACCTAGTTAAAATAAATACCAAGTTGCCTGTAAAATAATATATTAATCCTAAAATAGCTATAATATAAATATAATTTATATTGTAGCTATATTAGGATTTATTTTACAGGTAAGTATTTAGCTTTAAATAGGATTAATTTATTTAATAAGAGTTAATTTATTTCGTTAGATTAATATTATATTTAAGTTAGGGGGGTGTTAGTGCTAGGGTTAGACTGTAGCTTTAGGGTTAAATACATTTATTAGAATAGCGGTGAGCTCCGATCGGAAGATTAGGGGTTAATAATTGAAGTTAGGTGTCGGCGATGTTAGGGAGGGCAGATTAGGGTTAATACTATTTATGATAGGGTTAGTGAGGCGGGGTTAGGGGTTAATAACTTATTTATAGTAGCGGTGCGGTCCGCTCCGGCAGATTAGGGGTTAATAAGTGTAGGCAGGGTGTCGGCGACGTTGAGGGGGGCAGATTAAGGGGATATTAAATATAATATAGGGTCGGCGGTGTTAGGGGGTAGCAGATTAGGGGAACATAGGGATAACGTAGGTGGCGGCGCTTTGCGGTCGGAAGATTAGGGTTAATTATTTTAAAGTAGCTGGCGGCGATTGTTGTGGGGGGCAGATTAGGGGTTAATAAATGTAATATAGGGGTCGGCGGGGTTAGGGGCAGCAGATTAGGGGTACATAAGTATAACGTAGGTGGCGGTCGGAAGATTAGGGGTTAAAATTTTTAATCGAGTTGCGGCGATGTGGGGGGACCTCTGTTTAGGGGTACATAGGTAGTTTATGGGTGTTAGTTGTACTTTAGGGGTACAGTAGTTAAGAGCTTTATAAACCGGCGTTAGCCAGAAAGCTCTTAACTCCTGCTATTTTCAGGCGGCTGGAATCTTGTCGTTAGAGCTCTAACGCTCACTGCAGAAACGACTCTAAATACCAGCGTTAGAAAGATCCCATATGAAAAGATAGGCTACGCAAATGGCGTAGGGGGATCTGCGGTATAGAAAAGTCGCGGCTGTAAAGTGAGCGTTAGACCCTTTAATCACTGACTCCAAATACCAGCGGGCGGCCAAAACCAGCGTTAGGAGCCTCTAACGCTGGTTTTGACGGCTACCGCCGAACTCTAAATCTAGGCCATAGGATGTGAAATGATGCAACAAATTTATATGGTGTTTTATAGCACCACAAATGTATAGGGCGTGATATGGTGCCACAAATGTATAGGGGTATGTTATAGCACCACAAATGTGTAAGGTGTATTATAGCACCACAATTCTATAGGGTCGCACCACAAATGTATAGGGTATGTTATGGTGCCACAAGTGTATAGAGTGTGTTATAGCATCACAAATGTATAGGGTACGTTATGGTGCCACAAATGTATAGGGTGTTTTATGGTGCAAGAAATGTATATGGTGTATTATGGTGCCACAAATGTATAGGGTGTGTTATGGTGCAAGAAACATATAGGGTGTATTATGGTGCCACAAATGTACATGGTGCTTTATGGTGCCACAAATATATAGGATGTGAAATGGTGCCACAAATTTATATGGTGTTTTATAGCACCACAAATGTATAGGGTGTGTTATGGTGCCACAAATGTATAGGGTGTGTTATGGTGCCACAAATGTATAGGGTGCTTGGCTGATTGCTATCACATGATACAGGGGCTGGCATATTGAAGTAAATTTATGCTATTTAATATTCAGAGCAAGTGCTATTGTGTGTATTTTTATGCACTTGTTGATTATGCAATTCTGCTGTGTTTAATGGTCAGTTACATTTGAAAAGTCTCAGAAATCCATTAAGAAATAAAAAATAAAAAAAAAAGTTTACAGATGGATTGGAATAGCGGCGTTGTGTTGTCCCCATGTAGGACATAAGATGTAACTGGAAGGAGATTTGATGAATCTCTCTTATTCAGCTGAAAGTTGTGGCTGCACCATAAGTGGCTTGTTTTGGTAAAACCCAATAACAATATTTCACATTTCAGGTTTTGCCTCAAGATAAACCAAAGATGGAAATACAGAAGTGGAATGAAGTTCTGGTGCCACCTAGTGGTAGCACACATTACATGCAGACAGTAGACTTCTTTATAGGTAATACTATTGCCTTATTGGTCACAAAGGATATTATTTTAGATTCTAAAACCCTTTACTTGACTAACATTAAAAAGATAATAATAATAATAATAATGATAATAATAATAATAAAAATAACTTATATTTCTGAAAGTTTCAAGACCTTATAGTTTTTCTATAAAACCCATGAGACATGTGAAGTTTTTAAAGTTTATAGGATTCTAGACCTTAATATATAATATATACTAGTCCTAAAGCCTGTGTACACGGGCCAATTTTTTAGGTACCGCGGTTCCAACCCTTGCTCCCTCTCTCTCCCCCCCCTCTCTTTTGCGCTCTCTCCCTCTTCTCTTTTTCTCTCTCTCTCCCCCTTCTCTTTTTCTCTCTCTCTCCCCCTTCTCTCTCCCCCTTATTTTGCAATCTCCCCCTTCTCTTTTTCTCTCTCTCTCCCCCTCTCTTTTGCTCTCTCTCTCCCCCCCTCTCTTTTGAGCTCTCTCTCTCCCCTTCTCTCTCCCCCTCTCTCCCCCCTTCTCTCTCCCCCTTCTCCCTCTCTCTCTCTCTCTCTCTCTCTCCCTTCTCTCTCCCCCTCTCTCCCCCCCTTCTCTCTCCCCCTCTCTCCCCCCCTTCTCTCTCCCCCTTCTCCCCCTCTCTCTCTCTCCCCCTTCTCCCCCTCTCTCTCTCTCTCTCTCTCCCTTCTCTCTCCCCCTCTCTCCCCCTTCTCCCCCTCTCTCTCTCTCCCCCTTCTCCCCCTCTCTCTCTCCCCCTTCTCCCCCTCTCTCTCCCCCTTCTCCCCCTCTCTCTCTCTCCCCCCTCTCTCTCTCTCCCCCTTCTCTCTCTCTCTCTCCCTCCCCCTCTCTCTCTCTCCCCCCTTCTCTCTCTCTCTCTTCTCCCCCTCTCTCTCTCTCTCTCTCTCTCTCTCTCTCCCCTTCTCTCTCTCACTCTCCCCCCCCTCTCTCTCTCTTCTCCCCCTCTCTCTCTCTCCCCCTTCTCCCCCTCCTCTTTTTCTCTGTCTCTTCCCCTTCTCTCTCTCCCCCTTATTTTGCACTCTCCCCCTTCTCTTTTTCTCTCTCTCTCCCACTTCTCCCCCTCTCTCTCTCTCCCCCTTCTCTCTCTCTCTCTCTCCCCCTTATTTTGCTCTCTCTCCCCTTCTCTCTCTCCCCCCCCTCTCTCCCTCTCCCCCACCTTCTCCCCCTCCCCCTTCTCTTTTTCTCTGTCTCTTCCCCTTCTCTCTCCCCCTTCTCTTTTTCTCTATCTCTCCCCCTTCTTTCTCTCCCCCTTCTCTCTCTTTCTCTCTCTCTCTCCCCCTTCTCTTTTTCTGTCTCTCTCCCCCTTATTTTGCTCTCTCTCCCCTTCTCTTTCTCTCTCTCCCCCTTATTTTGCTCTCTCTCCCCTTCTCTCTCTATTCTCCCCCCCCCTCCCTGTGGTTCACTTGCCTGAGCCTCGCGCTGCTGTGGTTCACTTGCAGAGGTGCGCATGCGAGGTCGGGTGGGTGCGCGTGCGATCAGCTGTGCACTTTTTAAGATCTTTTCACTTGCCTGATCCTCGTGCTGCTGTGTTCCTCGCGCTGCTGTTTCATTTGCAGAGGTGCGTGTGCGGCGCTGCTGTTTCATTTGCAGAGGTGCGTGTGCGAGGTCGGGTGGGTGCGCGTGCGATCAGCTGTGCGCTTTCTAAGGCCAAGTGTTTGTCTCTACTGCGCATGACGGCTTCAGACAAACACTTGGCCTTTTATAATATAGGATAATCCCAGAGCTGCTAACTGTCCTATCTTAAAGCTTTCAATATCCCCCTGGTTTTCATTAAAGAACCACACGTGCACAGCCCAGGAATGTCCAAAACACACCCTAATATGCCTAGCCACTACTCAAACCACTTAGATCACACCCTAACATGCCTAGCCACTACTCAAACCACTTAGATCACACCCTATCATGCCTAGCCACTACTCAAACCACTCAGATCACACCCTAATATGCCTAGCCACTACTCAAACCACTTAGATCACACCCTAACATGCCTAGCCACTACTCAAACCACTCAGATCACACCCTAATATGCCTAGTCACTACTCAAACCACTTAGATCCCACCCTGATATGCCTCACCACTACTCAAACCACTCAGATCACACCCTAATATGCCTAGCCACTACTCAAACCACTTAGATCACACCCTAACATGCCTAGCCACTACTCAAACCACTCAGATCACACCCTAACATGCCTAGCCACTACTGAAACCACTTAGATCACACCCTAACATGCCTAGCCACTACTCAAACCACTCAGATCACACCCTAACATGCTTAGCCACTACTCAAACCACTCAGATCACACCCTAACATGCCTAGCCACTACTCAAACCACTTAGATCACACCCTAACATGCCTAGCCACTACTGAAACCACTTAGATCACACCCTAACATGCCTAGCCACTACTCAAACCACTTAGATCACACTCTGATATGCCTAGCCACTACTCAAACCACTTAGATCACACCCTAATATGCCTAGCCACTACTCAAACCACTTAGATGACACCCTAATATGCCTAGCCACTACTGAAACCACTTAGATCACACCCTAATATGCCTAGCCACTACTCAAACCACTTAGATCACACCCTAATATGCCTAGCCACTACTCAAACCACTTAGATCACACCCTGATCAGGGGTGGTGCTAGAGAAAATAAAACCTGAGTTGGCAGCTCAGGGTGTTATCTGAGTGGTTTGAGTAGTGGCTAGGCATATCAGGGTGTGATCTAAGTGGTTAGATCACACCCTAATATGCCTAGCCACTACTCAAACCACTTAGATCACACCCTGATATGCCAAGCCACTACTCAAACCACTTAGATCACACCCTAATATGCCTAGCCACTACTGAAACCACTTAGATCACACCCTAATATGCCTAGCCACTACTCAAACCACTTAGATCACACCCTAATATGCCTAGCCACTACTCAAACCACTTAGATCACACCCTAACATGCCTAGCCACTACTCAAACCACTTAGATCACACCCTGATATGCTAAGCCACTACTCAAACCACTTAGATCACACCCTAATATGCCTAGCCACTACTCAAACCACTTAGATCACACCCTGATATGCCAAGCCACTACTCAAACCACTTAGATCACACCCTGATATGCCTAGCCACTACTCAAACCACTCAGATCACACCCTAACATGCCTAGCCACTACTCAAACCACTTAGATCACACCCTAACATGCCTAGCCACTACTCAAACCACTCAGATCACACCCTAACATGCTTAGCCACTACTCAAACCACTCAGATCACACCCTAACATGCCTAGCCACTACTCAAACCACTTAGATCACACCCTAACATGCCTAGCCACTACTGAAACCACTTAGATCACACCCTAACATGCCTAGCCACTACTCAAACCACTTAGATCACACTCTGATATGCCTAGCCACTACTCAAACCACTTAGATCACACCCTAATATGCCTAGCCACTACTCAAACCACTTAGATCACACCCTAATATGCCTAGCCACTACTCAAACCACTTAGATCACACCCTAATATGCCTAGCCACTACTCAAACCACTTAGATCACACCCTAATATGCCTAGCCACTACTCAAACCACTTAGATCACACCCTAATATGCCTAGCCACTACTGAAACCACTTAGATCACACCCTAATATGCCTAGCCACTACTCAAACCACTTAGATCACACCCTAATATGCCTAGCCACTACTCAAACCACTTAGATCACACCCTGATATGCCTAGCCACTACTCAAACCACTTAGATCACACCCTAATATGCCTAGCCACTACTGAAACCACTTAGATCACACCCTAATATGCCTAGCCACTACTCAAACCACTTAGATCACACCCTAATATGCCTAGCCACTACTCAAACCACTTAGATCACACCCTAACATGCCTAGCCACTACTCAAACCACTTAGATCACACCCTGATATGCTAAGCCACTACTCAAACCACTTAGATCACACCCTAATATGCCTAGCCACTACTCAAACCACTTAGATCACACCCTGATATGCCAAGCCACTACTCAAACCACTTAGATCACACCCTGATATGCCTAGCCACTACTCAAACCACTCAGATAACACCCTGAGCTGCCAACTCAGGTTTTATTTTCTCTAGCACCACCCCTGATCTATCTAGACTTAACACATGAATCATGACTCAGTCTGTGCCACCTGGTCCCAACAACAGAGGGACCCAAAGCTGTATGTTATGTGACTGATACGTTACATGTAAAGGTATCAAAAATCCACTAAAACTATTTTTACAATAGTCTCAGATTTTGATTGTAACATAATATATCAATGGAAGACAAAATAGCGATTGGCTACTTTTTAGTAGGACACTTTGGTGTACGGAATGGACTCAATTATTTTTTGAGAAAATAAAAGTAAGAAAACTGAGTTAAAGGGACAGTCTAGTCAAAATTAAACATTCATCATTCAGACAGGGCACGCAGTTTTAAACAACTTTCCAGTTTAATTTTATCATCAAATTTGCTTTGTTCTCTTGGTATTCTTAGTTTAAAGCTAAACCTATGTAGTCTCATATGCTAATTTCTAAACCCCCTCTTATCTGAATGCATCGGACAGTTTTTCACAGCTACAGGGTGCTAGTTCATGTGTACCATATAGATAATATTGTGGTCACACCTGTGGAGTTATTTATGAGAGGGCATTGACTAAATTGCAAGTGTGTGAAAAGAACTGAAATAAGTAGACAGTTTGCAGAGGCTTAGATAGAAGGTAATGACAGAGATAACATTTTATTCTGACAGGATTGCTTTATTATATAACTATGTGTAACTCTTGTGAAGTGGTTAAAAGGGACAGTAAAGTCAAAATTACAGGTTTAACCCCTTAAGGACAGAGGTTTTTCCAGTTTCTCTGCTTAAATGACACAAGGGGGCATATTTATCAAGCTTGATGCCCCGTGTTTCTGGCGAGCCTGCAGGCTCGCCAGAAACAGCAGTTATGAAGCAGCGGTCACAAAGACCGCTGCTCCATAATCTGTCCGTCTGCTCTGTGCAGGCGGACAGACATCGCCGGTACGATCAGGTTGATTGACACCCCCCTGCTGATGGCCCATTGGCAACGAGTCTGCAGGGGGCGGCGTTGCACCAGCAGCTCTTGTGAGCTGCTGGTGCAATGCTGAATACGACGAGCGTATTGCTCGCCGTATTCAGCGAGGTCTGGCGGACCTGATCTGCAATGTCGGATCAGGTCCGCCAGACTTTCTTAAATAGGGGCCATAGGGCACGATCAAATATACGGCGCAGGTTTCGGCGCAAGCGTGGAAACCTGAGCTGCCCATAATTTCACCTCGCACATTGGGGTATTACATATATGGCGCCGGCATTTCCTAAGTGGCGTAACTAGCGATGTCCAGAAATAAGCGTAAATACAAATTTCTGGAGCCGCTAGTGACTTACGGCACTTTAGAAACTGCCGGCGCCTAAGAAAAGTAAAGAAAATAACAAATCTCCCTTAAAAGTCTAACATGCCTCCCAAAAATAAGCCCGCACGTAAAACCCCTATATCCGCAATCCCCCCTCTCATTACTTATATTAAATGTATTAACCCCTAGACCGACAACCCCCCACAACGCAATATGCCTATGTAAACTATTAACCCCTATATCCGCCATCAAACCCACACGACAAGTAATAACTAAATTATTAACCCCTAAACCGCCATAGCCCACAACGCAATTAACCTATTCAAGTATTAACCCCTAAACCGCCATAGCCCACATAGCCTATTAAATGTATTAACCCCTAATCTGCCAACGCCATCGCTACTATAATAAAGTTATTAACCCCTAAACCTAAGTTTAACCCTAACACCCCCCTAACTTAAATATTATTTAAATAAATCTAAATAATATTACTATTATTAACTAAAATATTCCTATTTAAAACTAAATACTTACCTATAAAATAAACCCTAAGATAGCTACAATATAATTAATAATTACATTGTAGCTATTTTAGGATTTATTTTTATTTTACAGGCAAGTTTGTATTTATTTTAACTAGGTACAACAGCTATTAAATAGTTAATAACTATTTAATAGCTACCTAGTTAAAATAAATACAAATTTACCTGTAAAATAAATCCTATTACACCTAACACTACACTATCATTAAATAAATTAAATGAATTAACTATAATTACCTAAAATTAAATACAATAAAATAAAATAAACTATAGTACAAAAAAACCAAACACTAAATTACAGAAAATAAAAAAAATTACAAGAAGTTTAAGCCCCCTAATAAAATAAAAAAGCCCCCAAAATAATAAAATTCCCTACCCTATACTAAATTACAAATAGCCCTTAAAAGTGCTTTTTGTGGGGCATTGCCCCAAAGTAATCAACTCTAAAACCCACCCAATCCCCACTTAAAAAAACCTAACACTAACCCCTTGAAGACCACCCTACCTTGAGCCGTCTTCACCCAGCCGGGCAGAAGTCTTCATCCGATCCGAGCAGAAGAGGTCCTCCAGCCGGGCAGAAGTCTTCATCCGATCCGGGCAGAAGAGGTCCTCCAGCCGGGCAGAAGTCTTCATCCAAGCGGCATCTTCTATCTTCTTCCATCTGACGCGGAGCATCCTACCTGGTGACTAACCGACTAATGGAGGTTCCTTTAAATGATGTCATCCAAGATGGCGTCCCTTCAATTCCGATTGGCTGATAGAATTCTATCAGCCAATCGGAATTAAGGTAGGAATTGAGCTCGCATTCTATTTGTCAGGTTAGGAAATATCCAGAAGTAGACCCAAATGCAAGGGCGAACTTAAACAACACCCTTGCACTCTGAGTTTAATCCAGGACGTGACCCCACGACAACCTCCAAAAAACAAAGTACTCACGATATGGAGCAGGGTTAGCCTGTGCCAAAGTAATTTATGATATCAGCCAGATAGACTTCTGAATAAAGAACTGGTTTCAGGAAATGCCTTCCACAGAATCAGGAGAGCAGGGATAGTCACTTATACTCAGACAGAAGAAGGGTAAAACAGGAAACAGTTAATAATGCAGGAGTAGGTCATTTGTTATTAGGCAGTCTGAAGGTTAACACTGTGTAGACAGTCTTTGCAGAATATGCAACAGGTAATCAGGCAGTTTGAGGGTTAACACTGAGTAGACAGTCTTTGCAGAGTATGCAACAGGTAATCAGGCAGTTTGAGAGTTAACACTGTGTAGACAGTCTTTGCAGAGTATGCAACAGATAATCAGGCAGTTTGAGAGTTAACACTGTGTAGACAGTCTTTACAGAGTATGCAACAGGTAATCAGGCAGTTTGAGGGTAAACACTGTGTAGTCAGAACTTGCAGTGATAGCAACAGGTAAGCTGGTAGTTTGAAGGTTAACACAGATAATCAGTACTTGTGGAGATTGGCAACAGGATATCCAGCAGTTTGAAGGTTTACACTGAATAATAGTATTTGCAGAGTTTGGAAACAGGTAAACATGCAGATTGAAGGATTCACAGAAATAACAGTATTTGAATAGTTTGCACTACACAGAGTAGTCTGAATATGCAGGGTTTGCAGCAGGTAAACAGGAAGTTTGAAAGTTTCACAAAACAAACAGTACTTGCATTGTTTGGAGACAGGTATTCAGGAGGTTGAAGGTTAATCCAGCATAGTAAGTCCTTGAAGAGATTGGCAACAGAAAAGCAGCAGTTAGAGAGATTCCTCAGCGAAATCCTAACAGAAGCCTCAAAGTTAACAAACAAACGGACACTGGAGAAACAGGAAGCCAGAATAAAAAGCCTGGTTGTGACATCATCAGGAAGGGGTGGCTCAGACACCTGTCAATCAAGCACACAGAGAGGACTGCAGAGCTTCCCAGCAGCTGAGCGTGACAGTGCCCCCTCCTCAAGGACCCCTCCGGGGGACCCGACTGGGCCTGGCAGGGTATTTCTTGTGAAAAGACTTGACAAGAGCTGGAGCATGAACATGAGAGGCCGGTTCCCAAGATCGTTCAGAGATAGGATAACCCTTCCAATGGACCAGGTAGTACAGCCGATTGCCCCGTAGCTTGGAATCGAGAATCTGGCTGACTTCAAACTCAGAAGTTCCCTCTACAGAAAGTGGAGGAGGTGGTTTACTCTTGATAGAGTACCGATTGTAGATGACTGGCTTGAGTAGGGAGACATGAAACACTGGATGGATCTTGAGAGTCTTGGGTAAGGCCAGGCGGTATGCAGAAGAACAAACTCTGGAAACAATTCGAAAAGGTCCAATGTACTTAGGACCCAACTTGGTACAAGGTTGTTTTAGACGTATGAATCTGGTGGATAAAAATACTCTGTCTCCAGTACGAAGTAAAGGAGCCTTGCACCTTCTGCGATCAGCATATTTCTTATGTCTTAAGGAAGAAGAGAGTAGATTTTGACGAATGAGTTGCCAGTGATTACTGAGATTTTTCACTATACGATCTGCTCCAGGGACTTCAGTAGAACTGGTAATCATAGGAAAGGTTCTAGGTTCAAATCCATAAGCTGCCTTAAAGGGAGAGGTCTGTAATGAGGCGTTATAACGTGAGTTGTGAGCTAATTCCGCCAAAGGCAATAACTGAGACCAGTTGGAGTGGTGATGGTCTACATAATGTCTTAGAAAAGATTCCAAGGCTTGATTTACACGCTCAGTCTGTCCGTTGGATTGAGGATGGTGTGCAGTAGAAAGTGATATGTTGATTCTGAAGTGTTTACAAAAAGACCTCCAAAATTTGGAAACAAATTGGACTCCACGATCTGAGACTATGTCAGTGGGAAAACCATGTAAACGAGATATATGTAGAACAAAGAGTTCAGAAAGTCTTTGAGCTGTAGGCAAGCCTGGAAGAGGTATGAAGTGAGCAGACTTGGAGAACCGATCCACCACTACCCAAATGGTCGTATTTCCAGCAGAAACAGGAAGATCTGTAACAAAGTCCATGGATAAGTGAGACCAAGGGTAATGAGGAATAGGAAGAGGGTGTAATAGACCAAACGGTCGATGAGAAGATTGTTTGTTCGAAGCACAAGAACTACAAGCAGCAATATAATCCTTAACATCCCTCCTCATAGTGGACCACCAAACATGCTGCTTCAGTTTCCACAATGTATTGGTTATTCCCGGATGACCTACTGAAATGTTGTCATGAACCCAACGTAGAAGCTGAAGACGTAATCCTTTGGGTACATACAGGATACCAGAAGGTAGTTTGCAAGAAGATGGTACCCGGACTTGAGCAGCATGTAAAGCCTGTACTGGAAAAGAGGATACTTGAGCCAAAACTTTGACTGGACGTAGTATAGGTTCTGAATCCAATGGAGAAGGTTCAGAAGATTGGAACTGCCTAGATAAATCATCTGCCTTGGAATTTTTTGAACCAGGAACATAGGAAAGTACAAAATTAAACCTGGAGAAGAACAAGGCCCACCGAGCCTGATGAGGATTGAGACGTGTTGCTGTTTGGAGGTATAAAAGATTCTTGTGATCTGTCAGAATGAAAAAAGGTTGACTGGTACCCTCTAACCAATGCCTCCATTCATCCAAAGCTAATTTTATAGCCAAAAGCTCCTTATTGCCCACATCATAATTTAACTCGGCAGGATTGAATTTTTTCGAAAAGAACGCCACAGGATGTATCTTGCTGGTAGTCGGATCACGTTGGGAGAGAACAGCTCCAGCTGCTATAGAGGAAGTGTCAACCTCCAAAATAAACTGGAAATCAGGAATTGGATGACTGAGAATAGGTGCAGAAGAAAATGCTGATTTTAGCGTTTCAAAAGCCTGTACTGCCGAAGAGGACCAGTTCTTACAATTTTGCCCTTTCTTAGTAAGAGAAGTGAGTGGAGACGTGATGTCAGCAAAGTTCTTTATAAACTTTCTATAGTAATTGGCAAAGCCAAGAAACCTCTGCAGGGATTTGAGAGTAGTTGGTCTGGGCCAGTCCTTGATAGCTGACAGTTTAGCAGGATCCATCTCAAAACCTGATTCAGAAATGATATACCCCAAAAAGGGGATGGAACTCTGATGAAAAGAGCATTTCTCCAATTTAGCGAACAGGGAATTGTCTCGTAACCTCTGAAGAACCAGTCTTACATGATGTACATGTTCCTGTAATGTTTTTGAATAGATTAGAATGTCATCGAGGTAAATGATAACAAATTGATTTAGATAATCTCTGAAGATTTCGTTAACAAAGTGCTGAAATACTGCTGGTGCATTGCACAATCCAAATGGCATTACTAGATACTCATAGTGACTAAATCTAGTGTTAAATGCCGTCTTCCATTCATCTCCTTTACGGATTCTGACCAGATTGTAGGCCCCACGGAGATCTAACTTGGAAAAAATAGAAGCACCTTGAAGACGATCGAATAACTCAGAAATGAGCGGCAAAGGATAGCTGTTTTTGACAGTAATCTGATTCAAGGCTCGATAATCAATACAGGGACGAAGACCTCCATCTTTTTTCCCAATGAAGAAAAAACCTGCACCCACAGGTGAAGAGGAAGGACGAATGAATCCTCTGGCTAAGTTGTCCTTTATGTATTCCTCAAGAGAGACATTTTATTGACGAGAGAGGGGATAGGTCCTTCCATTAGGTAGAGGAGCCCCTGAATACAATTCGATAGGACAGTCAAATATCCGGTGTGGAGGTAACGACTCAGCCTCTTTTTTAGAAAACACATCACTAAAGGCATGATAGTAATTGGGCAATGATTCAGGAACTTCCACCATAGCTACGACAGGACAGGATAGTTTAGAGGGATTTTGCAGGCAATGTTTGAAACAGGTAGTTCCCCAGGAAATAAGTTCTCCTTTAGACCATGAGAAAACTGGATCATGAAGCTGCAACCAAGGTAACCCCAGAATCAATGGTATGTGGGGAGAAGAGATGACATCAAAACGAATAATTTCAGAATGAAGTATGCCCACAGTCAAAAGAAGAGGAATGGTAGAATGTTTTATGATACCAGTACCTAGAGGCTGTCCACTGACAGTAGTTACCTTAATTAACTGTTTCTTGGCTTGAAGAGGAATCCTGAGAGAGTCAGCAAAGTTTGAATCATTGAATACTCTAGCAGCTCCAGAATCGATGAGAGCTTGAGCTCGAAACTTGGTGTTTCCAAAAGAGATAGTTACAGGAACAAAAAGTTTAGAATTGAGGGAAGACATGGGATTCTGGCTTAACTCTGTCCCTCTATCAAAAGTTAAGCCTTGGCTTTTACTGGCCGGATAGGACAGTCCTTCAGTAAATGTCCTTTGGTACCACAATACAGACATAACCCAAGAGTACGCCTTCTATGGCGTTCAGCTTCTGACAATTTAATAGCTCCTACTTCCATGGGTTCCACAGACTCAGGAGATTGGGAATTATTATTAGAAAGACTTGAGGTTCGAATAGGAGGACGAAATGAAGATTTAACAAAGGATCTCCGATTCCTATCTCTCTCCTGAAGACGTTCAGAATGCCGGGCGTCAAGAGTAATACATAAATTGATAAGACCCTCCAATGAATCGGAGAGTTCCCGAAATACTAGTTCATCCTTAAGGCGTTCGCAAAGTCCTTTGCGAAAGGCTGCCCGTAAGGCTCCATGGTTCCAATCAGTTTCTGCGGCTAAAGTCCTGAATTCAATAGCATATTGAGCTACCGAAAGGGATCCCTGTCTCAGATCCAACAATCCTGCCTCAGCAGCTGCAGACCTCCCAGGCTTGTCAAAAACAGAAGAAAAAATGGACACAAATAATTCCACATCCTGTAGTAACGGATCATTCTTCTCTAAAAGAGGGGACGCCCAGGCTAGAGCCTTACGATATGGAGCAGGGTTAGCCTGTGCCAAAGTAATTCATGATATCAGCCAGATAGACTTCTGAATAAGGAACTGGTTTCAGGAAATGCCTTCCACAGAATCAGGAGAGTAGGGAAAGTCACTTATACTCAGACAGAAGAAGGGTAAAACAGGAAACAGTTAATAATGCAGGAGTAGGTCATTTGTTATCAGGCAGTCTGAAGGTTAACACTGTGTAGACAGTCTTTGCAGAATATGCAACAGGTAATCAGGCAGTTTGAGGGTTAACACTGAGTAGACAGTCTTTGCAGAGTATGCAACAGGTAATCAGGCAGTTTGAGAGTTAACACTGTGTAGTCAGTCTTTGCAGAGTATGCAACAGGTAATCAGGCAGTTTGAGAGTTAACACTGTGTAGACAGTCTTTACAGAGTATGCAACAGGTAATCAGGCAGTTTGAGGGTAAGCACTGTGTAGTCAGAACTTGCAGTGATAGCAACAGGTAAGCTGGTAGTTTGAAGGTTAACACAGATAATCAGTACTTGTGGAGATTGGCAACAGGATATCCAGCAGTTTGAAGGTTTACACTGAATAATAGTATTTGCAGAGTTTGGAAACAGGTAAACATGCAGATTGAAGGATTCACAGAAATAACAGTATTTGAATAGTTTGCACTACACAGAGTAGTCTGAATATGCAGGGTTTGCAGCAGGTAAACAGGAAGTTTGAAAGTTTCACAAAACAAACAGTACTTGCATTGTTTGGAGACAGGTATTCAGGAGGTTGAAGGTTAATCCAGCATAGTAAGTCCTTGAAGAGATTGGCAACAGAAAAGCAGCAGTTAGAGAGATTCCTCAGCGAAATCCTAACAGAAGCCTCAAAGTTAACAAACAAACGGACACTGGAGAAACAGGAAGCCAGAATAAAAAGCCTGGTTGTGACATCATCAGGAAGGGGTGGCTCAGACATCTGTCAATCAAGCACACAGAGAGGACTGCAGAGCTTCCCAGCAGCTGAGCGTGACACTATTGGCTGATTGGAACAGCCAATAGAATGCAAGGTCAACCCTATTGGCTGATTGGATCAGCCAATCGGATTGAATATCAATCCGATTGGCTGATTGCATCAGCCAATAGGATTTTTCCTACCTTAATTCCGATTGGCTGATAGAGCATGAAATTTTAAACAACTTTTCAATTCTATTATCAATTTGCTGTCTATGGAAGCAGTGTTTGTAACTATGTATAACATTGCTATAAACATTGTTGCAAATACTGCAACCAGCTGGCTAAAGATATGTGTACTCTCTTAAAGTGATGGTAAACTTTCAGGGCTAGAATACAAGTGGAGTGCAGTTTTTGCGATCATTTAAGCACCGGTTAAAATGCGCTCATATTACAAGTTGATGATAATCGCGATCGCGTGAGTGCAATTGCGATTTACGCTAGAATCATTACTGCGGTTTCAGAGCTGTGGTTAACTGTTTCGCATGTCAAAAAAGTGTCACAAAACACATCAAAAAATACATTACAAAGTACACTTGCACTCATAATAACACTATCTAATAAAAGTTATAAAAAAAATAGCATAAAAAAGTTATAAGGGCTCAAAGATATGAGGTCTCAGCATGCAATGGACTTTAACATTGAGATACATACATATACAGTACATGAGGCTTATTTATGAAATGTCTGTCGGACCTGATTCGACATTGCGGATCAGGTCTGACAGACATCGCTGAATGCGGAGAGCAATACGCTCTCCGTATTCAGCATTGCACCAGCAGCTCACAAGAGCTGCTGGTGCAATGCTGCCCCCTGCAGACTCGCAGCCAATGGGCCACCAGCAGGTGGTGTCAATCAACTGATCATACTCTATCGGGTTGAATTCTGGCGATGTCTGTCCGCCTGTTCAGAGCATGCGGACAGGGTTATGGAGCAGTGGTCTTTAGACCGCTGCTTCATAACTGCTGTTTCTGGCGAGCCTGCAGGCTCGCCAGAAACACAGGGCCTCAAGCTCCATTCGGAGCTTGATAGATAGGCCCCCATGTCTAAACTGGGATACACTTCACAGCCCAGTAGCTTAGATGTGTATATATGTATATACATATACAGTATATATATATATATATATATATATATATATATTCAGATAAAACAATGCAATAATACATAGTAACTTACACTTAGGTAAGCGTAGAAAATCCCCAGTCAGAATACAATGCACAGCGGTAACAATCTGAGTCCCACGAGATACACCGAACATCCAAGTTCACACCTGACCGCCTCACAGAGAACCGGCGTCTGACGTCAGTGTGGAGGAAAAGATCCGGAGCGTCCTCCTTCTCCGCCTCACAGGCTGCACAACTGTCAGAGGAGTCTGACCACGATCTCCCAGAAAACCCTATGCGTTTTGTCCGTGTCTCGGCCGGACTTTTTCAAGGGCACAATTAGAATTCGGCCGTGACACGGACGAAACACGTAGGGTTTTCTGGGAGATCGTGGTCAGACTCCTCTGACAGTTGTGCAGCCTGTAAGACAAAGAAGGAGGACGCTTCGGATATTTTCCTCCACACTGACGTCAGACGCCGGTTCTCTGTGAGGTGGTCAGGTGTGAACTTGGATGTTCGGTGTGTCGAGTGGGACTCAGAATGTTACCGTTGTGCATTGTATTCTGACTGGGGATTTTCTACGCTTGCCTAAGTGTAAGTTACTAAGTATTATTGCATTGTTTTATCTGAATAAATCACTCAAGTTTTTGCGCTTCTCTTACTTTTTTGTTTTAGTTTTGCCTATACCTCTGGTGATCATTGGAAATATCACTCAATGAGAAGCGGCATTAATCTTGGCAAATTCCTAAGGCCATCTCTGGACTCTAATATCCATTCATCGTTTTATGGGACTGTAAAATCTATTACATTTGGACTTTGGGTATCGTCTTTGAGTTGTTTTTCATTATATTATATATTACATATTTTATTGTTTTAGTAAGTATCTGATTTGTTTCATATTACTTTTGTCAACATTTTTATTGATTTATCTCTTTCAGTAATTTAACTGTAATTTTTTTTTTATTCATTTATTCATTTAGTGGATTAGCGCTGTCATACTTTTTGTTTTTTATATATATTTTATATATATATATATATATACTGTATATATATATATATATATATATATATATATATATATATGTGTGTGAGTGTACATGCGTATCTAGAGACATATAAACACATACATACATATATATAAAGATATAGACATAAAAACACATAAATACATATGTATGAAGATATAGGGGCCTATTTATGAAAGGCCTGTTGGACATGATCCGACATTGCGAATCATGTCCCACAGACCTCGCTGAATGCGGAGAGCAATACGCTCTCTGCATTCAGTATTGCACCAGCAGCTCTTGTGAACTGCTGGTGCAATGCCGCCCCCCTGCAGATTTGCGGACAATAGGCCACTAGCAGTGGGGTGTCAATTGCGGCGATGTCTGTCCGCCTCCTCAGAGCAGGCGGACAGGTTATGGAGAAGCGGTCTTTAGATTCGCCAGAAACACGGGGCTTCAAGCTCCATACAGAGCTTGATAGATATACCCCATAGACATATAAACACATAAATACATATGTATAAAGATATAGACATATAAACACATAAATACATATGTATAAAGATATAGACATATAAACACATAAATACATATGTATAAAGATATAGACATATAAACACATAAATACATATGTATAAAGATATAGACATATAAACACATAAATACATATGTATAAAGATATAGACATATAAACACATAAATACATATGTATAAAGATATAGACATATAAACACATAAATACATATGTATAAAGATATAGACATAAACACATAAATACATATGTATAAAGATATAGACATAAACACATAAATACATATGTATAAAGATATAGACATAAACACATAAATACATATGTATAAAGATATAGACATAAACACATAAATACATATGTATAAAGATATAGACATATAAACACATAAATACATACAGTTATGCTCATAAGTTTACATACCCTGGCAGAATGTATGATTTCTTGGCCATTTTTCAGAGACTATGAATGATAACACAAAAACTTTTCTTTCACTCATGGTTAGTGTTTGGCTGCAGCCATTTATTATCAATCAACTGTATTTACTCTTTTTAAATCATAATGACAACAGAAACTACCCAAATTACCCTGATCAAAAGTTTACATACCCCAGTTCTTAATATTGTGTATTACCCCCTTTAACATCAATGACAGCTTGAAGTCTTTTGTGGTATTTGTGGATGAGGATCTTTATCTTCTCAGATGGTAAAGCTGCCCGTTCTTCCTGGCAAAAAGCCTCCAGTTCCTGTAAATTCTTGGGCTGTCTTGCATGAACTGCACGTTTGAGATCTCCCCAGAGTGGCTTAATGATATTGAGATCAGGAGACTGAGATGGCCACTCCAGAACCTTCACTTTATTCTGCTGTAGCCAATGACAGGTCGACTTGACCTTGTGTTTAGGATCATTGTCATGTTGGAATGTCCAAGTACGTCCCATGCACAGCTTCCAGGCTGATGAATGCAAATGTTCCTCCAGTATTTTTGATAACATACTGCATTCATCTTGCCATCAATTCTGACCAAATTTCCTGTGCCTTTGTAGCTCACACATCTCCAAAACATCAGCGATCCAACTCTGTGTTTCACAGTAGGAATGGTGTACCTTTCATCATAGGCCTTGTTGACTCCTCTCCAAATGTAGCGTTTATGGTTGTGGCCAAAAAGCTCAATTTTGGTCTCATCACTCCAAATGACTTTGTGCCAGAAGGTTTGAGGCTTGTTTCTGTGCTGTTTGGCGTATTGTAAGCGGGATACTTTGTGGCATTTGCATAGTAATGGCCATGCAGCCCATCTTTCTTCAAGTGCCTCCTTATTGTGCATCTTGAAACAGCCACACCACATGTTTTCAGAGAGTCTTGTATTTCACCTGAAGTTATTTGTGGGTTTTTCTTTGCATCCCGAACAATTTTCCTGGCAGTTGTGGCTGAAATTTTAGTTGGTCTACCAGACCGTGGTTTGGTTTCAACAGAACCCCTCATTTTCCATTTCTTGATTAGAGTTTGAAGACTGCTGATTGGCATTCTCAATTTGCTGATTGGCATTCTCAATTCCTTGGATATCTTTTTATATCCCTTTCCTGTTTTATACAGTTCAACTACCTTTTCCCGCAGATCCTTTGACAATTCTTTTGCTTTCCCCATGACTCAGAATCCAGAAACGTCAGTGCAGCACTAAATGAAAAATGCAAGGGTGTGTTAGGAGTCCAGAAACTCATTGACCTTTTATACACACACACTAATTACAAGCAAACAGATCACAGGTGAGGATTGTTACCTTCAATAGCCATTCAAACCCCTTTGTGTCAACTTGTGTGCATGTTATCAGGCCAAAATCACCAGGGTATGTACATTTTTGATCAGGGTCATTTGGGTAGTTTCTGTTGTCATTATGATTTAAAAAGAGTTAACACAGTTGATTGATAATAAATGGCTTCAGCCAAACACTAACCATGAGTGAAAGAAAAGAAGTCTCTGAAAAATGGCCAAGAAATCATAAATTCTGCCAGGGTATGTAAACTTATGAGCACAACTGTAGGTATAAAGATATAGTCATATATATATAAGGGCATTGGAGCCCTTTGTCATTAAGTTAAAGAAAACATGTAAAAGCATATTTATGCAATATTCATGTTTTCATGTCGAACTTGTGGATATTATAATATGCGATCGGGTATGCGCGCAAGTCGGGTGTTAGGATTTTATTCCACTTTTTTTCTTCATTGACTTCTATAGAGGAATAAGTTACTGTTTGCGTGACAGCTTTTTGCGCTCGTCAGGTTAATGCAAGAAGGAGAACTTTTAACTTTTAACTCATAATACCAGCGCAATCCAACAAGTGCAAAAAGTTTAATTCTAGCACAATTAGCGCTATAGCGGAAGCGCAAAATACCACTCCACTTGTACTCTGGCCCTAAATGTTATAAAATCAGGTCCAGACTCTATGCAATATTTTACAGGGACTTTAATTGATCACTTCTAATGAAGATGCGCTGTAACTTACTTTTTAATCTCGCCGTGTCATTCTAATACCTCATGCTCCGGCCTCCCACTTCAAAGCTCATATTTTTTTGTGAGCTGAGTAAATTTTGAACTTGTTCTCCAATCGAGGTTTATGCTTCAATAAAGGATATTAAGAGAACAAAGCAAATTTGATACTAAAAGTAAATTGAAAAGTTGTTAAAAATTGCATGTTTTATCTGAATTATTTATGTTTAATTTTGACTTTACTGTTCCTTTAACAAAAAGGAGAATTTTATTTTTTTTTACACTAGAATGTCCTTGTCAACTTGATAGCAGAAATGTTTCACGCTAAACGACTTGTGTTCCGCTGCATGCTTCAGTCTACTTGTCTCAGGAAACAAAACAGTCATTTTCCAGAACCCAGCAGTTTCCTGATTAATCTCTGGATCTGTGTAGAGTGCACAGACAGGCTATGTGACAAGAAGGGAGGGACATCCTGGGGTATAGGGAACTCAGTGCGAAGGTCAAGAACATATCATGTAACTCTAATAATTAGTTTCCTCTAAAGATCGTTGTATGCAGAATCTTTGTATATACGGTAGGTTTTGTAATGGCTGAAATGCAAATATTATACAGCTTTATTTGCTAAAGTGCCTGTCGGCTGTTTTCACTTTTACTGTCGTGAAACAGCAGCGAATCTCTCCTGCTGCCTTAAATTCATGTTTTTACTTTGTAATGTTTGCAGCTCGGTGCCAGAGATCTCTCACATCTGTTTATAGACGGCAGCATTCACAGGCGATGTCAATGTCGTCATTTAAAGGGATTTCAAAACCCAAAAAAGTTTCCAATTTACTTCTATGATCAAATTTGCTTCATTCCCATGATATTCTGTGTTGAAGAGATACTTAGGTAGTATCTGTAGCACATGGATAACTTTCTTGCAAAACTGCTGCCATATAGTGCTCCAGACACGTGCACGCTCCTGAGCTTACGTCCATGCTTTTCAACAAATGATGCAAAGTGAAGAAAGCTCATTTGATAATAGAAGTAAACTAGAAAGTTGTTTAAAATTGCATTATCTGTCTGAATCATGAAGGGAAAAAAAATGGGGTTTCCCGTCCCTTTAATCTCAGTAAGACAAGTTACCGCTGCACAATATAAACTGAACAAATAACACACTTGTACGTGCAGCTACACACAAAATAATAACCACGTACGACATTAAAGTGTAAAATAAAACCTTGTTAAAGTTGTCGCTCCGAGGAGAAATGCATGACCTACTATGTCGTCAAGTTCCGGCCCTTACATATACACACATGACTAATGTTTATTTACAAAACAACCCAACAACCCCAAATAAAAACACTAGACTTAGCGTTGGGGCAAATTGGCCGCAGCCCCTTTATTTAAAATAAATAACAGTTATAGAAAACTTTAATTAACTCAATAAATAACAGTGCAAATATTGTAACCACATTGTACATAACATACACATAAACAGTGGTGCTAGTCCATACTAATTTCTTTATATATATATATATATATATATATATATATAGCTGTCACTCCACCCACTGGACCCAACCGTGCAAGTGATTGAGTCTGTAAGCAATGAAACACAGAAGTCCCTAAGGAACCCCTTGCCCTTAGAGACCCCCAACTTGAAAGTTCCCCCCATGGGAATGCAAAAATACCACCACACTAACAATTGGTCATAACATGCTGTAATTGTAAGGGCTAGAACCCCCGCCACAGACTGGCCTGACAACTCAGCCCAGTCCTGCCAACCCCGCAACCTTACTTAAAACCTCCTTAAAGTCAAGGATAAACAACTGCAGACCAAAGTCATTGAGATGCACCCCATCTGGTAAATAAAATTCACCCTGACCCACCTCCGCTAAGTCTGGATGATGAACAACTGAACCACTCAATCTTCGGACAAAAGATCCCATAAGCTTGTTAATCTTTCTCCTGCTTTTGTCTAACCGCACCGGATCCCAAGCCGCTCTCCAAACCTTCCTGGGCAAGATGTCGGACCATACAATCCTCAATGTAGGATATAAATCCACCAACCTCCCAATATCCCTCTTCATGCTTCTCACCAACTCCCTCTGTGGCAGAAAACCAAGATCATTGCCCCCTGCATGAATCAACAACACAGTCGGAGGCTGAAAATGTCTGCAGTAATCCACCACTAGGGGCAACAACCTGTCCCAACGGAGCCCCCTAACACCGAACCATTTAACATCACAACAGGATTTAGGAAAACCCAACTGCAAGCCATCCACTTTCACTGAAGCCGCTCTCCGAGCCCAATAAATAAAAGAGTGAAGACGCTCTCTGAGCCCAATAAATAAAAGAGTGGCCGACTAGCCACAAACGCTCCATACCTAGAACACAGAAAATAAAAGTAACCAACCACATTAAACACCCAACTCAGGATGGACATACAGGCGAATCCTTCCTGATCCCCACCTACCAATGCCCTTAACCACCATATCAGACAATCCCCTCACCGAAGCCTCAGTTGCCGCCCCTATGCGGAAAGAATGAGACCCAAATTCCTTTGCATTAAAACCCAATTGACCCAATGACTTGTTTAGAACCACCCTGAACTGGAACTGCGACAAAGGCCTACCATCCTGGTGGACCAACAACGAACCCCCTACCAGGGGCCGAACCCTCAAATAAGTCTTCAGACAAAGCCAAGGACAAACTTCTAAACCACTAGGAAAAAGGACTATCATCCTACCCTTTCCCAACTGGTTCGTTTTACTCCTCCTCAGAAATATCTCGACTTTGGAATCAAACAAGGACACATCAGATAATGCCAAACCACCCATGGAGGATACATTTTTACTAACTAGCTCCGATATTCGGAATGCCCCGAAAAATGCAAAAAGAAAAGCCAAACGGAACAAATAGGCCTCAAAATCAGACACACATACCACCTCCAATACCCGATAAATACTGTTTAGCAACGAGAAAGTAATAGGGCATCTCCGATCAAGAGAGGAACCAACCGAACCCTTCTTCAAACCCTTGAGGACCTGTCAACACAAAAACCCTTAGTAATATCTCACAACCCTAATAATTTAAATTGAAAGGCTAACGCCGCCAAATGCATCCCCCATCCATTCCAACAAGAAACCTGTGAGATCAGATACCCCTTCACGCACCACTTTGGAAGACAGCCTTGACTCCCATTCCCACCACACTCTAGAGTAAGCCACCCAAGTACCTGGCGCCAGTGAAGCCTTCACCAGTCTAGCCAGTCCTCCACTCCAAGTCGCCACAGGGAACTCGGGCATGGGCAACCCTCCACGTCTGCATAAGGGGCCAAAATGCTGCACCTGAAAGCGAGAAAGGGAGTCTGCTATAGAATGTGTTTAGCTTTAATGCAAATATTCATCCGCAAACACTTCAGGACCAGCAATTTCAACAATCTCAATACAGGCAAAGAGGTCATCGTTAATGTATTCAATGCATACACAACACCCATATTTTCAGAATAGAATACAACCGACCGATTGCACAAATCATACAAACAGAGAAACCACAATCGGGAACAACTTCAAAAACACCAGGTTCTTAACCAAATCCAGCGCAAACCATTCAGCCGGCCACTCAGCCGCACACCAGTGACCCATAAAATAGGCCCCAAAACAACAACCCCCTGCCGAATCAGTAACAAGCCCCAACTCTTTGGACACTCTAACAGCCCGAATCAAAGTCGAGCCATTAAAGCTCATCAAAAACCGC
Source organism: Bombina bombina (assembly GCF_027579735.1). Lineage (NCBI taxonomy): Eukaryota > Metazoa > Chordata > Amphibia > Anura > Bombinatoridae > Bombina > Bombina bombina. The sequence goes on along the minus strand of NC_069506.1, from coordinate 25,916,908 downwards.
CTCCAAACCCTCAAGTCATCTTTCAACTCTTTGGATAACCGTATAAAATGATGCGGTTTTGATACCCCAGCAGTAGCCAAAGATAACCTCCTGCAGAAAACCCTCCATATCGGGATAATTCTACATGCAAAGTTAAACTTGCCCACCAAGGATTGGAGCTCACGGAGCGTAACCTCCTTTGCCAGCAATGAGCGGTCAATAACTTCTAATAGGTCAGACACCTTGTCACTAGGAAGGCTACATTCCATGTTCACCGAATCAATTGTAATGCCCAAAAAGTCGAGGGAGGTCACAGGACCTTCAGATTTTTCAAGTGCAATGGGCACACCAAAGTCAAACGCCACCTTGAGGCAAACATCCCTCAAGATTTTACAAGTCCCCGAACCAGCCGGGCCCACAAACAAGAAACCGTCAAGGTAGTGAACCAATGACGAAAGGCCGGACCGTTCCGAAACCACCCATTCAAGAAATGTGCTAAAGTGCTCAAAGAGCGAACAGGAGATGGAGCATCCCATTGGCAAACACAGGTCAACGTAGTAAAGGCCATCCACACAACAGCCCAACAAATGGTGTGATGTCGGGTGCACCGGTAGAGCCTAAAGGCCGCCTCAATGTCAATTTTTACCAAGAATGCAGCAGGACCCGCCTCCCTAACCAAACCAACTGCCTGATCAAAAGATGCATATTTAACAGATGCCAACTCCTGTGGAATACCATCATTAACTGATTTCCCTTTGGGGAAAGATTAATGATGGATTAGCCTAAACTTTCCAGTCTCTCTCTTCGGAACCACCCCAAGGGGGGATATCCTCAAATCTGCAATGGGAGGACCCACAAACAGACCAGCCATGCACCCCAAAGACACCTCCTTCTGCAGCTTGTCAAGGACCACACTCGGCCACAAGTGAGCAGACATTAAATTCCTGCGAAAACCCCCACAACCCTCTTGTGATGGAATCACAAAACCGAACTGAAAACCATGAAGCAACAATGCCACTTTCTCACAACAACCCCGCTGCCTAGCGTACAGAACGAGCCAGGGTTCCATTGTGCCTATTTTAACCGGAGTCGCCCACTTTGTCAATCGCCTCACCGGCCAGCTTTCCCTTTCAGAAACACTTCGCATAGGGTTGGGAGCCCCCACACCCAGAGTTTGTGTTTAAACTTGCACATGGCTCCCCATTTACAGAATTTCTCATTATATGCAAAGCAATGCCGGGGACCCACTAACGAGAGAGCCTCCGGCTCCTGTCTGAAAGGACTGGGAGGCTCTCAAAGGTGTCATTATCTTGAGCCATAATCCCATGTTCTGGTCATCCCACCTCATATCTGGTTTTACCAACAGCCATTGCCTAAACTGCTCGTCATAGGACCACCATGCCATACCCCCATACGTCCTCTGAGCAGCTGCGACCTCATCCAGGTAACAAAATAATGCCCCACCCTGGTCTGGGAATTTACCGGAAAAAACACTTGCATATATTACAAAGGCCTGGAACCAATTTGCAACTTCCTATATCGTCTTTTCTGTTTCTCCTCTTCCTTCTTCGCTACGTCCTTTTTTGAAACCTCAGGAAAGACTGCTCAAGAGGGAGAAGGGAGAACAACTCAATAAATTCCCTCTTATATATCTTCTCTTTCACGTCCAGCGGTAAATGCATCCCCAATGGCCCGATGGAGCAGAGGCATGACCGAGACATCGCAGTGTCAGCAACCCTCAATTCCGTCCCATCAACCGGCTTAGGACCGATGGTAGGGAGCTCCCCTGGCAGACCAGGGCTTTTAACAGGGGGACCACCCTCCCCGACTACAGGGGGGGCGCTGCTAACTTCAACCCTCCCTAACCCAGGGATACCAGTCGCACCGGCCACAAAGAACCATGCTCTCTCCACAGAGGCTCCAGCAGTAGGTCCTTTCCCCTCCAACGACAACAGCAACTCCCTCAAACCAGCCACTACTCTACCGGCCACCGAATCACTGTCAACACCCATTGCACACCTGTCCATGACATCCCTCCCCCGTACATTCAACCCCATCTCACCTGGTGAGTTTTCCGCCGGATGCTGACCACCTGAGGAGCCGTCAAGTGCCGCCTGGAGCCCGCCTAAGCGTTGCTCCATCATCCTTTTTTCACCTTCCTGACTCATGACAACCAGACGTCCATGGTGATCCAGCTGCTGTGGTTGTTCCTGAAAAGAAGCAGCACGTGAACACATATCTAAGGGAATAAAACTTCTACCCACCCTACCCCCCCTGTGCAAGCTGGTACCCCTAGCCGTAATCATCCCTTTTCCCCTCTTTTGAACTCCACCCTCATCACCACCAGACCAGGCCACCTTGGCCACTGGCCGTCGACGTGATCTACCCCTAGATACACCAATGTATTCCCTAGGCCTATTCGGCCATATGGCGCCCACCCTATTACCCCGAGTAGCCACCATATATAACCTGGCCCCACTCAAATCACCAGCCACCTCACACACCCCGCCTCACCTGGCTGTTGCCAACAGGTTGAACCTCCTGCTGTATACTGTCATCAGGCTCCAAGCGAATAGAATCCATCCAGGAGCCGTGCATGCTAGAGAACTCCTCTTCAAGGCCGTCAAAGACATCTGCTGCTGTGAATGGCCCAGCGGGAGTAGGGTCTGCAAAAGAAAAACTGACATGTGAGTCACCAACCACACCTATCCCAACCCCCCTCGTATCAACGGGGACCCCAGGAGGGGAGGGGGACTCACCAGGCCTACCACTAGTATGGAACTTGTCACAAGACCCCCCAAAACTACCAACATGCTGAACCCTGACCCCAGGAGAAGGGGGGACAAACTCTTCATCTGAAGAATTGAAATATAGGTCAACTACCCCTGCATCCAGCTCAAACTCATCCCCATCATCACCTGACCCATGTTCCATATCTACAAGGGCCCCTGCAGGCCTAACAGGGAGTTCATGCCCACCGAAACAAGCTATGCCACCCTCAATAGCCCTGTGACTTAACGCATCAGGCAAGGGCTGCTCCCCAACAACCAAGACCCCACTACTCCTAGCAACCTGCACAGAAGCCTGAAAACCTCCCCCCTCACTCCCACTATCATCTACCACCCCTCCAAAGGAACAGGAAGACCCACTGACGCTGTGATCTACCCGCTGAATAGAAGACCCCTGTACCTCAGGCCTGCTCGGGCCGTAAGCCACCCTTCCACTACCTCCATACTGAGTGGTGGCAGGGCCAGAGACGGCCCTCAGCTCTGGTTCCTTGCCGCTCCATTCCGCCAATGATGTCACCGCCGCAGGACCCACAGATCAAAGGGGACCATCCGAAATCTCCAGACCTCCTTTCTTCCTCCCCTGCCCAGGACCAGACTTTTTACCACCACCGGAAAGCCTACGAACCTCAGAACTCAGACGAGATGGAGACCTGGACCGCCTCGTGGACCTCTTCTGGACTCCCGGCGTGGCTGCAACAGGATCCTGCAAACGACCGACCAGCAAAACCTGGACCTGCGACTCTAACCAGTTATGATCTTTTTCCTTCGCAGTCTCCTGGAGCCTACCCAGCAACTTCTCTACCTCAGCCATGGCGCAGGCTGAGCGGAAAAGCCAGACAAAGATGCTTATAGAACTCTTCACAAAAACAAACTGCTGGCTTTCCCGCTCAGCTGCAAGGCTAAATAACCTCCCCTATCTCCTCCTATTCTAAAACCCCCCGGGCCTCTTCCTCTGCGGTCAAAGCACCCTCCAGCTATGCTTTGCACCGCCTCCAGGAGCCCCTTTTCCTGTTTATAAACAGGACACGACCAGTGAGCCAATAAGTAGATGCTTACACATAAGTCACCTGTATATGAGATTACACTGTATATAACTGTCACCTGTATGTGAGATTACATGGTATATAACTGTCACCTGTATGTGAGATTACATGGTATATAACTGTCATATGTATATGAGATTACATGGTATATAACTGTCACCTGTATGTGAGATTACATGGTATATAACTGTCATATAGATATGAGATTACATGGTATATAACTGTCATATGTATGTGAGATTACATGGTATATAACTGTCACCTGTATGTGATATTACATGGTATATAACTGTCATCTGTATGTTAGATTACATGGTATATAACTGTCATCTGTATATGGGATTACATGGTATATAACTGTCACCTGTATGTGAGATTACATGGTATATAACTGTCACCTGTATGTGAGATTACACAGTATATAACTGTCACCTGTATGTGTGATTACAGTATATGAGATTACATGGCATATAACTGTCACCTGTATGTGATATTACATAGTATATAACTGTATGTGAGATTACATGGTATATAACTGTCATCTGTATGTGAGATTACATGGTATATAACTATCACCTGTATGTGAGATTACATGGTATATAACTGTCATCTGTATGTGAGATTACATGGTATATAACCGTCACCTGTATGGGAGATTACATGGTATATAACTGTCATCTGTATGTGAGATTACATGGTATATAACTGTCATCTGTATGTGTGATTACATGGTATATAAATGTCATCTGTATGTGAGATTGCATGGTATATAACTGTCATCTGTATGTGTGATTACATGGTATATAAATGTCATCTGTATGTGAGATTGCATGGTATATAACTGTCATCTGTATGTGAGATTACATGGTATATAACTGTCACCTGTGTGTGAGAATACATGGTATATAACTGTCATCTGTATGTGAGATTACATGGTATATAACTGTCACCTGTATGTGAGATTACACGGTATATAACTGTCATCTGTATGTGAGATTACATGGTATATAACTGTGACCTGTATATGAGATTACATGGTATATAACTGTCATCTGTATGTAGGATTACACGGTATATAACTGTCACCTGTATGTGAGATTACATGGTATATAACTGTCATCTGTATGTAGGATTACACGGTATATAACTGTAATCTGTATGTGTGATTACATGGTATATAACTGTTATCTGTATGTTAGATTACATGGTGTATAACTGTCATCTGTATGTGAGATTACACGGTATATAACTGTCACCTCTATGTGAGATTACATGGTATATAACCGTCATCTGTATGTGAGATTACACGGTATATAACTGTTATCTGTATGTGAGATTACATGGTATATAACTGTCATATGTATGTGAGATTACATGGTTTATAACTGTCACCTGTATATGGGATTACGTGGTATATAACTGTCATCTCTATGTGAGATTACATGGTTTATAACTGTCATCTGTATGTGAGATTACACAGTATATAACTGTCATCTGTATGTGAGATTACATAGTATATAACTGTCATCTGTATGTGAGATTAGATGGTATATAACTGTCATCTGTATGTAAGATTACATAGCATATAACTGTCATCTTTATGTGAAATCACATGGTATATAACTGTCATCTGTATGTGTGATTACATGGTATATAACTGTCACCTGTATGTGATATTACATGTTATATAACTGTCATCTGTATGTGAGATTACATGGTATATAACTGTCATATGTATGTGAGATTACATGGTATATAACTGTCACCTGTATGTGAGATTACATGGTATATAACCGTCATCTGTATGTGAGATTACATGGTATATAACTGTTATATGTATGTGAGATTACATGGTATATAACCGTCACCTGTATGTGAGATTACATGGTATATAACTGTCACCTGTATGTGAGATTACATGGTATATAACTGTCATCTGTATGTGAGATTACATGGTTTATAACTGTCACCTGTATGTGGGATTACATGGTATATAATTGTCACCTGTATGTGAGATTACATGGTATATAACTGTCACCTGTATGTGATATTACATGGTATATAACTGTCATCTGTATTTAATATTACATGGTATCTAACTGTAACCTGTATGTGAGATTACACAGTAGATAACTGTGATCTGTATGTGAGATTACATGGTGTATTACTGTCACCTGTATGTGAGAATACATGGTATATAACTGTCATCTGTATGTGAGATTACATGGTATAAACTGTCACCTGTATGTAAGATTATGTAGTATATAACTGTAATATGTATGTGAGATTACATGGTATATAACTGTAATCTGTATGTGAGATTATATAGTATATAACTGTAATCTGTATGTGAGATTACATGGTATATAACTGTCATCTGTATGTGAGATTAGATGGTATATAACTGTCATCTGTATGTAAGATTACATAGCATATAACTGTCATCTTTATGTGAAATCACATGGTATATAACTGTCATCTGTATGTGTGATTACATGGTATATAACTGTCACCTGTATGTGATATTACATGTTATATAACTGTCATCTGTATGTGAGATTACATGGTATATAACTGTCATATGTATGTGAGATTACATGGTATATAACTGTCACCTGTATGTGAGATTACATGGTATATAACCGTCATCTGTATGTGAGATTACATGGTATATAACTGTTATATGTATGTGAGATTACATGGTATATAACCGTCACCTGTATGTGAGATTACATGGTATATAACTGTCACCTGTATGTGAGATTACATGGTATATAACTGTCATCTGTATGTGAGATTACATGGTTTATAACTGTCACCTGTATGTGGGATTACATGGTATATAATTGTCACCTGTATGTGAGATTACATGGTATATAACTGTCACCTGTATGTGATATTACATGGTATATAACTGTCATCTGTATTTAATATTACATGGTATCTAACTGTAACCTGTATGTGAGATTACACAGTAGATAACTGTGATCTGTATGTGAGATTACATGGTGTATTACTGTCACCTGTATGTGAGAATACATGGTATATAACTGTCATCTGTATGTGAGATTACATGGTATAAACTGTCACCTGTATGTAAGATTATGTAGTATATAACTGTAATATGTATGTGAGATTACATGGTATATAACTGTAATCTGTATGTGAGATTATATAGTATATAACTGTAATCTGTATGTGAGATTACATGGTATATAACTGTCATCTGTATGTGAGATTACATGGTATATAACTGTCACCTGTATGTGAGATTACATAGTATATAACTGTCACCTATATGTGAGATTACATGGTATATAACCGTCACCTGTATGTGGGATTACATGGTATATAACTGTCATCTGTATGTGAGATTACATGGTATATAACTGTCATCTGTATTTAATATTACATGGTATATAACTGTCATTTGTATGTGAGAATACATGGTATAAACTGTCACCTGTTTGTGAGATTACATGGTATATAACTGTCACCTGTATGTGAGATTACATGGTATATAACTGTCACCTGTATGTGAGATTACACGGTATATAACTGTCACCTGTATGTGAGATTACATGGTATATAACTGTCACCTGTATGTGAGATTACATGGTATATAACTGTCGCCAGTATGTGAGATTACATGGTATATATTGTAACTGTCACCAGTATATGAGATTACATGGTATAAAACTGTCACCTGTTTGTGAGATTACATGGTATATAACTGTCACCTGTATGTGAGATTACATGGTATATAACTATCATCTGTATGTGATATTACATGGTATATAACTGTCACCTGTATGTGAGATTACATGGTATATTACTGTCATCTGTATGTGAGATTACACAGTATATAACTGTCACCTGTATGTGGGATTACATGGTATAATATAACTGTCATCTGCATGTGAGATTACATGGTATATAACTGTCACCTGTATGTGAGATTACATGGTATATACTGTAACTGTCACCAGTATGTGAGATTACATGGTATATACTGTAACTGTCGCCAGTATGTGAGATTACATGGTATATATTGCAACTGTCACCAGTATGTGAGATTACATGGTAAATAACTGTCACCTGCATGTGAGATTACATGGTATATAACTGTCATCTGTATGTGAGATTACATGGTATATAACTGTCACCTGTATATGAGATTACATGGTATATAACTGTCACTTGTATGTGAGATTACATGGTATATAACTGTCACCTGTATGTGAGATTACATGGTATATAACTGTCATATGTATGTGAGATTACATGGTATATAACTGTCACCTGTATGTAAGATTACATGGTATATAACCGTCACCTGTATGTGAGATTCCATGGTATATAACCGTCACCTGTATGTGAGATTACATGGTAAATAACTGTCACCTGTATGTGAGATTACATGGTATATAACTGTCATCTGTATGTGAGATTACATGGTATATAACTGTCATCTGTATGTAAGATTACATGGTATATAACTGTCATCTGTATGTGAGATTACATGGTATATAACTGTCATCTGTATGTTAGATTACATGGTATATAACTGTCATCTGTATGTTAGATTACATGGTATATAACTGTCATCTGTATGTGAGATTACATGGTATATAACTGTCATCTGTATATGAGATTACATGGTATATAACTGTCACCTGTATGTGAGATTACATGGTATATAACTGTCACCTGTATGTTAGATTACATGGTATATAACTGTCACCTGTATGTGAGATTACATGGTATATAACTATCATCTGTATGTGAGATTACATGGTATATAACTGTCACCTGTATGTGAGGTTACATGGTATATTACTGTCATCTGTATGTGAGATTACACAGTATATAACTGTCACCTGTATGTGTGATTACATGGTATAATATAACTGTCATCTGCATGTGAGATTACATGGTATATAACTGTCATCTGTATGTGAGATTACATGGTATATAACTGTCACCTGTATGTGAGATTACATGGTATATACTGTAACTGTCACCAGTATGTGAGATTACATGGTATATACTGTAACTGTCACCAGTATGTGAGATTACATGGTATATAAATGTCATCTGTGTGTGAGATTACATGGTATATAACTGTCATCTGTATGTGAGATTACACAGTATATAACTGTCATCTGTATGTGAGATTTCATGGTATATAACTGTCATCTGTATGTGAGATTACACAGTATATAACTGTCATCTGTATGTGAGATTACATGGTATATAACTGTCATCTGTATGTGAGATTACATGGTATATAACTGACTGTCACCTGTATGTGAGATTACATGGTATATAACTGTCACCTGTATGTGAGATTACATGGTATATAACTGTCATCTGTATGTGAGATTACATGGTACATAACTGTCATCTGTATGTGAGATTACATGGTATATAACTGTCACCTGTATATGAGATTACATGGTATATAACTCTCATCTGTATGTGAGATTACATGGTATATAACTGTCATCTGTATGTGAGATTACATTGTATATAACTGTCATCTGTATGTGAGATTACATGGTTTATAACTGTCACCTGTATGTGAGATTACATGGTATATAACTGTAACCTGTATGTGAGATTACATGGTATATAACTGTCACCAGTATAAGAGATTACATGGTATATAACTCTCATCTGTATGTGAGATTACATGGTATATAACTGTCACCTGTATGTGAGATTACATGGTATATAACTGTCACCTGTATATGAGATTACATGGTATATAACTCTCATCTGTATGTGAGATTACATGGTATATAACTGTCATCTGTATGTGAGATTACATGGTATATAACTGTCACCAGTATGTGAGATTACATGGTAAATAACTGTCACCTGTATGTGAGATTACATGGTATATAACTGTCACCTGTATGTGAGATTACATGGTATATAACTGTCACCTGTATGCGGGATTACACAGTATATAACTGTCATCTGTATGTGAGATTACATGGTAAATAACTGTCACCTGTATGTGAGATTATATGGTATATAACTGTCACCTGTATGTGAGATTACATGGTATATAACTGTCACCTGTATGCGGGATTACACAGTATATAACTGTCATCTGTATGTGAGATTACATGGTATATAACTGTCACCTGTATGTGAGATTACATGGTATATAACTGTCACCAGTATGTGAGATTACACGGTACATAACTGTCACCTGTATGTGAGATTACATGGTATATAACTGTCACCTGTATGTGAGATTACACGGTATATAACTGTCACCTGTATGTGAGATTACATGGTATATAACTGTCACCTGTATGTGGGATTACACAGTATATAACTGTCATCTGTATGTGAGATTACATGGTAAATAACTGTCACCTGTATGTGAGATTACATGGTATATAACTGTCACCTGTATGTGGGATTACACAGTATATAACTGTCATCTGTATGTGAGATTACATGGTAAATAACTGTCACCTGTATGTGAGATTACATGGTATATAACTGTCACCTGTATGTGGGATTACACAGTATATAACTGTCATCTGTATGTGAGATTACATGGTAAATAACTGTCACCTGTATGTGAGATTACATGGTAAATAACTGTCACCTGTATGTGAGATTACATGGTATATAACTGTCACCAGTATGTGAGATTACATGGTAAATAACTGTCACCTGTGTGTGAGATTACATGGTATATAACTGTCATCTGTATGTGAGATTACATGGTATATAACTGTCATCTGTATGTGAGATTACATGGTATATATCTGTCATCTGTATGTGAGATTACATGGTATATATCTGTCACCTGTATGTGAGATTACATGGTATATAACTGTCACCTGTATGTGAGATTACATGGTATATATCTGTCACCTGTATGTGAGATTACATGGTATATAACTGTCATCTGTATGTGAGATTGCATGGTATATAACTGTCATCTGTATGTGAGATTACATGGTAAATAACTGTCACCTGTATGTGAGATTACATGGTATATAACTGTCACCTGTATGTGAGATTACATGGTAAATAACTGTCACCTGTATGTGAGATTACATGGTATATAACTGTCACCTGTATGTGAGATTACATGGTATATAACTGTCACCTGTATGTGAGATTACATGGTATATAACTGTCACCTGTATGTGTGATTACATGGTAAATAACTGTCACATGTAAATGGGCCCTCACAGTATATCTGTATATGCCACTGAAAAACAGCAACAACTCTTACTAGAAACATTTTTGCTAATTGAACTTTATTACAAAAATGTTTTTATTTAAAGTTGAACTGCACACATGCACATTTCAATTGTCAACTTTCTATCCCTTTAATGGAAGCAAACATTTATATTTCTTAAGTATTTGCACTGAAATGTGCCATGAGTGGCAGCCTTCTCTTATGCTTAATAGTTGTGTGTTTGTCTTACAAATGATCCTTTCTGTTTCAGATCTTCGTCTCTCCCACTCTGCTCATGTCGTTTGTATGTTTTGCTTATATATAGTTTCTAAAAGCATGGAAGAAAGGTGTAATATTACCTGATATCATCATACGGAAAGAGAGCTAGGTAGGGATAGAGAGATAGATAGACATAGATAAGAGATAGATATATGATAGATGATAAAGGATGTGCATGTTGTGCTTTATTTTTACCACTAGATGGCAGTCATACATTACGTTTGGTTACTGCAGCTACTGCACATTTTGGTTCTCATTTATGATGATCAGACACATGCAGCTTATTACCCAGTGCAGTGCATGAAGAAATAAGTGTCACACAGGCTATTCACATTGTTAAAAGCTTTATTGTTTTTAACAACAATATATCACACTTGGCTCTTTGTGCCCTGTGCTTCTAAGTGCCCTGTGTTACAAGTGGCCGAGTTAAGAACTGGAGTTAGAAACTGGAGGGGGAAACTGCTGTCCCACTAACAGGTAAAACCTACTAACTATACACCTGCACAATGCTCTCCATGTCTTTTCTGCTATTCCTGTCTGCCCTTTTCCTAAATATCACTGCACTTCCCTGTAGCAACAATAACCCCCACACTATCCTTATCTCACCCTCCCTTCTCTCATCCCCTATGCTGTCCTCTCATGAACTACTTTGCCTCCTTAGAAATACTTCCCCATCTAACTCTCCTGTGTCTAATCATACCCGCTCCTACAAGTCCCCCTCTCACCTTCTGTCACTCACACTCCTCCTACTGCTTGCTGCTGGTGACATCTCTCCTGTGTCTAATCATACCCGCTCCTACAAGTCCCCCTCTCACCTTCTGTCACTCACACTCCTCCTACTGCTTGCTGCTGGTGACATCTCTCCTAACCCTGGCCCTGCAGCAATAGCCACCCTTTTACACTCTCAATCAGTCCCCCACTGCAAAAACTCTAGGTCACGCAATCCTAACAATCTCATCTCTATTAACCCACAGCGCTTATCCCCTCTCTTTTCTTGTGCTCTTTGGAATGCTCGCTCTGCCTGTAACAAACTTACAACTGTTCATGACCTTTTTATTTCTAATGCTTTCAATCTTCTAGCAATTACTGAAACCTGGTTTTCAAATTGCTGCTCTCACGCACGGTGGTCTCCACTTTAGCCACACACCTAGGCCAGTTGATAGACATGGTGGCGGTGTTGGAATCTTACTCTCCGCCTCCTGCTCCTTTCAGCACCTGCAGCCTCATCCATCTCTCTCCTTTTCCTCATTTGAAGTTCACTGCATCCGACTATTCTCCCCCCTCTCCCTCAGGGTGGCAGTTATCTATCGCCCCCCTGGACCAACCTCCCAATTCCTTGATAACTTCGCTGCCTGGCTTTCTCACTTTCTCTCTACAAATACACCTGCTTTAATCCTGGGGGACTTCAACATCCCCATTGATAACAAATCTACCCCTGCTGCCTCTAAACTTCCTGCACTCACAAACTCCTTTAGTCTCTCACAATCCACCCTATTACTTACTCACTGCAACGGACACTATTGATCTAGTATTCTCCTACCTCTGCTCTCTCTCTGACGCCACCTGTCTCCCATTTCCCATCTCAGACCACCATCTGCTCACCTTTAAACTTAATATACAGGCTAAACCTACTTCTCCCCCTCGCCCCCGCACCTGTAGAAATCTACACACTGTGGTTCCTCTACAACTCTCCATCCTTATTCAAAAACACCTCCCCCACACTTCCACAATATCCTGCCCTGATCTTGCTACAACCCACTATAACAATACTCCTCTGCACTGGACACTTTCGCTCCTCCCCAAATACGCAAAACCCTACGTCGTCAGCTCCAACCCTGGCACTCTAACCAAACATGCTACCTGCAAAAATGCTCCCGTGCTGCTGAACGTACCTGGAGGAAATCCCGCTCTGAATCAGATTTCCTTCACTATAAGTTCATTCTTTATTCTTACTCCTCTGCCCTTCACTTAGCCAAGCAAACCTACTTCTCTTCTCTTATATCTACTCACTCCTCAAACCCTAAACGTCTCTTCTCCATTTTCAACTCTCTCCTTTATCCACCTGCGCCACCCCCCTCATCTGCCTTTAGTGCTCAAGACCTGGCAGACTACTTTATCAACAAAACAATTACCATCCGAAGTATTATCCCAACACAAGACTGCAAACTTCCATCTCCGCCCCCGGCAACCCCCTCCACCACTCTCAGCACCTTCCCCCCTACCACTGAGAATGAAGTGAGTTCCCTATTGTCTTCCTCACACCTCACTACCTGCCCACTTGACCCTATCCCTTCACATCTAATACCTTCTCTGTCTTCTACCTCACTCCAGCTCTTACTCACATATTTAACCTATCCCTTACTACCGGTTCATTCCCATCTTCCTTCAAACATGCAAAGGTCACCCCCATCCTCAAAAAACCCTCCCTCAACCCCAATTATCCTGCAAACTACCGCCCCATATCACTGCTTCCGCTAGCTTCAAAAGTCCTGGAAAAACTAGTCTTCGATCGCTTAACCGACTTCTTGTCCTCCAACTCACTGCTTGACCCCTTACAATCTGGCTTCCGTTCCCAACATTTAACTGGGACTGCCCTCACCAAGGTTACTAATGATCTTCTTTCTGCTAAAAAAAATGGCCACTACTCAATACTTATCTTACTTGATCTGTCTGCTGCCTTTGACACAGTTGACCATCCCTTACTCCTACGGACTCTCAGCTCCCTTGGGCTCTCTGGCACTGCCCTTTCCTGGATCCACTCTTATCTCTCTAATAGGTCCTTTTCTGTCTCCTTTGCTGGCGGCAACTCCTCTCCATTGCCTCTGTCTCTTGGAGTACCTCAAGGCTCTGTTCTGGGTCCTCTTCTCTATTTATACATCCTCACTGGGTAAACTTATCAGTAGCTATGGCTTCAACTACCACCTCTATGCTGATGATACTCAGATCTACCTATCCACCCCTTCACTCTCTCCTTCTGTCCTTGCTCACATCAGTGTCTGCTTATCTGGCATTTCTTCTTGGATGGCCTCTCACCACCTAAAAATCAATATGTCCAAGACTGAGCTCCTTCTAATCCCCCCCTCTAATTCTACCCCGGTTCCTAACTTTTCAATAACTGTTGGTGACACCACTATCTCCCTATCACCCCAAGTCCGCGGCCTAGGCGTTACACTCAACTCCAATCTGTCCTTCATACCCCACATCCAATTGCTCTCTTCCTTCTATCGCAACCATCTACGCAATATCTCCAAAATCCATCCATTTATGAGTGCTGAAACTACTAAACAGCTAATCCACTCCCTGGTAATCTCCCGACTTGACTACTGTAATAACCTACTAACTGGCCTCCCTCTCTCCCGCCTCTCCCCTCTTCAATCCATCCTAAATGCCTCTGCTAGGCTAATCCACCTCTCCTGATGCTCTGTATCTGCTGCACCTCTCTGCAAGTCCCTTCACTGGCTACCCATCCACAGCAGAATTAAATTCAAAATTATCATCCTGACCTACAAAGCCCTTACCTGTCCTCGCTCATCAAGAAATATACTCCAGCCTGCCCCCTAAGATCCAACAATGACCTGCTCCTTGCATCTTCTACCATCACCTCCTCCCATGCTAGGCTACAGGACTTCTCTCGTGCGGCACCAACCATCTGGAATGTACTTCCTAGTCAGACTCTCCCCTAACCTTTCCTCCTTTAAACGCTCCCTAAAGACCTTTCTGTTCATGGAAGCCTATTTCCAAATCAGTAACTAATGAATTCACTTGCCTAATTGCTGCCCCATCTAACTCCACACTAACATCATTCTCACCTTTGCAGTCCCCACCTCCTGTTTCTCACCCTCCTACCCATCTAGATTGTAAGTTCCCACGGGAACAGGGCCCTCAATTCCCCCTGTATTTGTTTTGTTAAACTTTGGTGTCTTCTATATTGTATTGTACTGTACTTTTATCTTTGTACCCATGGACAGCGCTGCGGGATCTGTTGGCGCTTTATAAATAAAGAATAATAAATAAAGAATAATAATATTGTGTTTGCAACCATTTGCAATTGTAACAATTGTCTACAGTTTTAAAGCCATCATTATAACTGTCATTTACCTTATATGCTCTTTTTTGTCTCCTTCAGAGGAAATGATGCGCTCACAATATTGATTAGACAAAGGGGTTCAGTACATCCTAATCTTTCAGTGATGGCTTTTGAAGGTTTAAGTGGTACTAAGAGGTACAAGAGGTGTTTTTATAGATAGGCATTGCATTTAGGAGAACAAATACCTGGGGGGGGGGGGTTAGGTGTTGTTGGGGGGGGGGATTGGGTAGTAGATGACTATCAAGTGGTGGGAGGCAGTAGGGGACCTACTCAACAGAGGATCCTGGTGCAAAAATGTTTTTGGGTCCCCTAAAGGTGACTCAGTAGTAGGCAAAAGTAATAATAAACATGCTGCTCTGTATAATATTTTGAGGATAGATAGACCTGCAACCTTCACTAATATAAGGCTCCCCTGCATTAGGATTGTACACATTCTGCATATGCCTTCCTATGTATAAACTGGCGCTATGGGGCCCTGGTAAACCTGCTGCACCAATGATAGCTCTGCCCCTGGTGGGGGAATCATAAAATGGGAACTAAATACAGTGGTGTCTCCAAAACCAGAGTAAGGGGCACAAAATACTACAGTTACAAGTAGAGGGACCCATTGTAAATGCCCCCACTACTAACCTAACACATTCACACTTCTCTACATCACCCTCAGGGAGACTTTTCCCAGGCTCAGTAGCTTGTTCTTTGCCAGGTCACCACATGGGAGCAGACTCTTTTTCACCTACAGTCAGTGACCCAGAGGTGCAGCTAATTCATCTACAGTCAGTGACCCAGAGGAGCAGGTGCAGCTAATTCACCTACAGTCAGTGACCCAGAGGAGCAGGTGCAGCTAATTCACCTACAGTCAGTGACCCAGAGGAGCAGGTGCAGCTAATTCACCTACAGTCAGTGACCCAGAGGTGCAGATGCAGCTAATTCACCTACAGTTAGTGACCCAGAGGTGCAGGTGCAGCTAATTCACCTACAGTCAGTGACCCAGAGGAGCAGGTGCAGCTAATTCACCTACAGTCAGTGACCAAGAGGTGCAGGTGCAGCTAATTCACCTACAGTCAGTGACCCAGAGGTGCAGATGCAGCTAATTCACCTACAGTCAGTGACCCAGAGGTGCAGATGCAGCTAATTCACCTACAGTTAGTGACCCAGAGGTGCAGCTAATTCACCTACAGTCAGTGACCCAGAGGTGCAGATGCAGCTAATTCACCTACAGTTAGTGACCCAGAGGTGCAGGTGCAGCTAATTCACCTACAGTCAGTGACCCAGAGGAGCAGGTGCTGCTAATTCACCTACAGTCAGTGACCCAGAGGTGCAGCTAATTCACCTACAGTCAGTGACCCAGAGGTGCAGGGTGCAGCTAATTTACCTACAGTCAGTGACCCAGGAGGAGCAGGTGCAGCTAATTCACCTACAGCCAGTGACCCAGGAGGAGCAGGTGCAGCTAATTCCCCTACAGCCAGTGACCCAGGAGGAGCAGGTGCAGCTAATTCACCTACAGTTAGTGACCCAGAGGAGCAGATGCAGCTAATTCACCTACAGTTAGTGACCCAGAGGAGCAGGTGCAGCTAATTCACCTACAGCCAGTGACCCAGGAGGAGCAGGTGCAGCTAATTCACCTACAGTTAGTGACCCAGAGGAGCAGGTGCAGCTAATTCACCTACAGTTAGTGACCCAGAGGAGCAGGTGCAGCTAATTCACCTACAGTCAGTGACCCAGAGGTGCAGGTGCAGCTAATTCACCTACAGTCAGTGACCCAGAGGAGCAGGTGCAGCTAATTCACCTACAGTCAGTGACCCAGGAGGATCAGGAGCAGCTAATTCACCTACAGTCAGTGACCCAGAGGTGCAGCTAATTCACCTACAGTTAGTGACCCAGAGGTGCAGCTAATTCACCTACAGTTAGTGACCCAGAGGAGCTGGTGCAGCTAATTCACCTACAGTCGGTGACCCAGAGGAGCAGGTGCAGCTAATTCACCTACAGTTAGTGACCCAGAGGAGCAGGTGCAGCTAATTCCCCTACAGTCAGTGACCCAGGAGGAGCAGGTGCAGCTAATTCACCTACAGTTAGTGACCCTGGAGGAGCAGGTGCAGCTAATTCACCTACAGTCAGTGACCCAGGAGGAGCAGGTGCAGCTAATTCACCTACAGTTAGTGACCCAGAGGAGCAGGTGCAGCTAATTCACCTACAGTTAGTGACCCTGGAGGAGCAGGTGCAGCTAATTCACCTACAGTTAGTGACCCAGAGGAGCAGGTGCAGCTAATTCACCTACAGTTAGTGACCCAGAGGAGCAGGTGCAGCTAATTCACCTACAGTCAGTGACCCAGAGGAGCAGGTGCAGCTAATTTACCTACAGTTAGTGACCCAAAGGAGCAGGTGCCGCTAATTCCCCTACAGTTAGTGACCCAGAGGTGCAGCTAATTCACCTACAGTCAGTGACCCAGGAGGAGCAGGTGCAGCTAATTCACCTACAGTCAGTGACCCAGAGGAGCAGGTGCAGCTAATTCACCTACAGTCAGTGACCCAGAGGAGCAGGTGCAGCTAATTCACCTACAGTCAGTGACCCAGAGGAGCAGATGCAGCTAATACACCTACAGTCAGTGACCCAGAGGAGCAGGTGCTGCTAATTCACCTACAGTCAGTGACCCAGAGGTGCAGCTAATTCACCTACAGTCAGTGACCCAGAGGTGCAGGGTGCAGCTAATTCACCTACAGTCAGTGACCCAGAGGTGCAGCTAATTCACCTACAGTCAGTGACCCAGGAGGAGCAGGTGCAGCTAATTCACCTACAGCCAGTGACCCAGGAGGAGCAGGTGCAGCTAATTCACCTACAGTTAGTGACCCAGAGGAGCAGGTGCAGCTAATTCACCTACAGTTAGTGACCCAGAGGAGCAGGTGCAGCTAATTCACCTACAGCCAGTGACCCAGGAGGAGCAGGTGCAGCTAATTCACCTACAGTTAGTGACCCAGAGGAGCAGGTGCAGCTAATTCACCTACAGTTAGTGACCCAGAGGAGCAGGTGCAGCTAATTCACCTACAGTTAGTGACACAGAGGAGCAGGTGCAGCTAATTCACCTACAGTCAGTGACCCAGAGGTGCAGGTGCAGCTAATTCACCTACAGTCAGTGACCCAGAGGAGCAGGTGCAGCTAATTCACCTACAGTCAGTGACCCAGGAGGATCAGGAGCAGCTAATTCACCTACAGTCAGTGACCCAGAGGTGCAGCTAATTCACCTACAGTTAGTGACCCAGAGGTGCAGCTAATTCACCTACAGTTAGTGACCCAGAGGAGCTGGTGCAGCTAATTCACCTACAGTCGGTGACCCAGAGGAGCAGGTGCAGCTAATTCACCTACAGTTAGTGACCCAGAGGAGCAGGAGCAGCTAATTCCCCTACAGTCAGTGACCCAGGAGGAGCAGGTGCAGCTAATTCACCTACAGTTAGTGACCCTGGGGGAGCAGGTGCAGCTAATTCACCTACAGTCAGTGACCCAGGAGGAGCAGGTGCAGCTAATTCACCTACAGTTAGTGACCCAGAGGAGCAGGTGCAGCTAATTCACCTACAGTTAGTGACCCTGGAGGAGCAGGTGCAGCTAATTCACCTACAGTCAGTGACCCAGGAGGAGCAGGTGCAGCTAATTCACCTACAGTTAGTGACCCAGAGGAGCAGGTGCAGCTAATTCACCTACAGTTAGTGACCCAGAGGAGCAGGTGCAGCTAATTCACCTACAGTCAGTGACCCAGAGGAGCAGGTGCAGCTAATTTACCTACAGTTAGTGACCCAAAGGAGCAGGTGCCGCTAATTCCCCTACAGTTAGTGACCCAGAGGTGCAGCTAATTCACCTACAGTCAGTGACCCAGGAGGAGCAGGTGCAGCTAATTCACCTACAGTCAGTGACCCAGAGGAGCAAGTACAGCTAATTCACCTACAGTCAGTGACCCAGAGGAGCAGGTGCAGCTAATTCACCTACAGTCAGTGACCCAGAGGAGCAGATGCAGCTAATTCACCTACAGTCAGTGACCCAGAGGAGCAGGTGCAGCTAATTCACCTACAGTCAGTGACCCAGAGGTGCAGGTGCAGCTAATTCACCTACAGTTAGTGACCCAGAGGTGCAGGTGCAGCTAATTCACCTACAGTTAGTGACCCAGAGGAGCAGGTGCAGCTAATTAACCTACAGTCAGTGACCCAGGAGGAGCAGGTGCAGTTAATTCACCTACAGTCAGTGACCCAGGAGGAGCAGGTGCAGTTAATTCACCTACAGTTAGTGACCCAGAGGTGCAGCTAATTCACCTACAGTCAGTGACCCAGAGGTGCAGGTGCAGCTAATTCACCTACAGTTAGTGACCCAGAGGTGCAGCTAATTCATCTACAGTCAGTGACCCAGAGGTGCAGCTAATTCATCTACAGTCAGTGACCTAGAGGAGCAGGTGCAGCTAATTCACCTACAGTCAGTGACCCAGAGGAGCAGGTGCAGCTAATTCACCTACAGTCAGTGACCCAGAGGAGCAGGTGCAGCTAATTCACCTACAGTCAGTGACCCAGAGGAGCAGGTGCAGCTAATTCAACTACAGTCAGTGACCCAGAGGAGCAGGTGCAGCTAATTCACCTACAGTCAGTGACCCAGAGGAGCAGGTGCAGCTAATTCACCTACAGTCAGTGACCAAGAGGATCAGGTGCAGCTAATTCACCTACAGTCAGTGACCCAGAGGTACAGGTGCAGCTAATTCACCTACAGTTAGTGACCCAGAGGTGCAGCTAATTCACCTACAGTCAGTGACCCAGGAGGAGCAGGTGCAGCTAATTCACCTACAGTTAGTGACCCAGAGGTGCAGCTAATTCACCTACAGTTAGTGACCCAGAGGTGCAGCTAATTCACCTACAGTTAGTGACCCAGAGGTGCAGCTAATTCACCTACAGTCAGTGACCCAGGAGGAGCAGGTGCAGCTAATTCACCTACAGTCAGTGACCCAGGAGGAGCAGGTGCAGCTAATTCACCTACAGTTAGTGACCCAGAGGTGCAGCTAATTCACCTACAGTTAGTGACCCAGAGGTGCAGGTGCAGCTAATTCACCTACAGTTAGTGACCCAGAGGTGCAGGTGCAGCTAATTCACCTACAGTTAGTGACCCAGAGGAGCAGGTGCAGCTAATTCACCTACAGTTAGTGACCCAGAGGAGCAGGTGCAGCTAATTCACCTACAGCCAGTGACCCAGGAGGAGCAGGTGCAGCTAATTCACCTACAGTTAGTGACCCAGAGGAGCAGGTGCAGCTAATTCACCTACAGTTAGTGACCCAGAGGAGCAGGTGCAGCTAATTCACCTACAGTTAGTGACACAGAGGAGCAGGTGCAGCTAATTCACCTACAGTCAGTGACCCAGAGGTGCAGGTGCAGCTAATTCACCTACAGTCAGTGACCCAGAGGAGCAGGTGCAGCTAATTCACCTACAGTCAGTGACCCAGGAGGATCAGGAGCAGCTAATTCACCTACAGTCAGTGACCCAGAGGTGCAGCTAATTCACCTACAGTTAGTGACCCAGAGGTGCAGCTAATTCACCTACAGTTAGTGACCCAGAGGAGCTGGTGCAGCTAATTCACCTACAGTCGGTGACCCAGAGGAGCAGGTGCAGCTAATTCACCTACAGTTAGTGACCCAGAGGAGCAGGTGCAGCTAATTCCCCTACAGTCAGTGACCCAGGAGGAGCAGGTGCAGCTAATTCACCTACAGTTAGTGACCCTGGAGGAGCAGGTGCAGCTAATTCACCTACAGTCAGTGACCCAGGAGGAGCAGGTGCAGCTAATTCACATACAGTTAGTGACCCAGAGGAGCAGGTGCAGCGAATTCACCTACAGTTAGTGACCCTGGAGGAGCAGGTGCAGCTAATTCACCTACAGTCAGTGACCCAGGAGGAGCAGGTGCAGCTAATTCACCTACAGTTAGTGACCCAGAGGAGCAGGTGCAGCTAATTCACCTACAGTTAGTGACCCAGAGGAGCAGGTGCAGCTAATTCACCTACAGTCAGTGACCCAGAGGAGCAGGTGCAGCTAATTTACCTACAGTTAGTGACCCAAAGGAGCAGGTGCCGCTAATTCCCCTACAGTTAGTGACCCAGAGGTGCAGCTAATTCACCTACAGTCAGTGACCCAGGAGGAGCAGGTGCAGCTAATTCACCTACAGTCAGTGACCCAGAGGAGCAGGTGCAGCTAATTCACCTACAGTCAGTGACCCAGAGGAGCAGGTGCAGCTAATTCACCTACAGTCAGTGACCCAGAGGAGCAGATGCAGCTAATTCACCTACAGTCAGTGACCCAGAGGAGCAGGTGCAGCTAATTCACCTACAGTCAGTGACCCAGAGGTGCAGGTGCAGCTAATTCACCTACAGTTAGTGACCCAGAGGTGCAGGTGCAGCTAATTCACCTACAGTTAGTGACCCAGAGGAGCAGGTGCAGCTAATTCACCTACAGTTAGTGACCCAGAGGAGCAGGTGCAGCTAATTCACCTACAGTTAGTGACCCAGAGGTGCAGCTAATTAACCTACAGTCAGTGACCCAGGAGGAGCAGGTGCAGTTAATTCACCTACAGTCAGTGACCCAGGAGGAGCAGGTGCAGTTAATTCACCTACAGTTAGTGACCCAGAGGTGCAGCTAATTCACCTACAGTTAGTGACCCAGAGGTGCAGCTAATTCATCTACAGTCAGTGACCCAGAGGTGCAGCTAATTCATCTACAGTCAGTGACCCAGAGGAGCAGGTGCAGCTAATTCACCTACAGTCAGTGACCCAGGGGAGCAGGTGCAGCTAATTCACCTACAGTCAGTGACCCAGAGGAGCAGGTGCAGCTAATTCACCTACAGTCAGTGACCCAGAGGAGCAGGTGCAGCTAATTCACCTACAGTCAGTGACCCAGAGGAGCAGGTGCAGCTAATTCACCTACAGTCAGTGACCCAGAGGAGCAGGTGCAGCTAATTCACCCACAGTCAGTGACCAAGAGGATCAGGTGCAGCTAATTCACCTACAGTCAGTGACCCAGAGGTACAGGTGCAGCTAATTCACCTACAGTTAGTGACCCAGAGGTGCAGCTAATTCACCTACAGTCAGTGACCCAGGAGGAGCAGGTGCAGCTAATTCACCTACAGTTAGTGACCCAGAGGTGCAGCTAATTCACCTACAGTTAGTGACCCAGAGGTGCAGCTAATTCACCTACAGTCAGTGACCCAGGAGGAGCAGGTGCAGCTAATTCACCTACAGTTAGTGACCCAGAGGTGCAGCTAATTCACCTACAGTTAGTGACCCAGAGGTGCAGGTGCAGCTAATTCACCTACAGTTAGTGACCCAGAGGTGCAGGTGCAGCTAATTCACCTACAGTTAGTGACCCAGAGGAGCAGGTGCAGCTAATTTACCTACAGTTAGTGACCCAGGAGGAGCAGTTGCAGCTAATTCACCTACAGTCGGTGACCCAGAGGAGAAAGTGCAGTTAATTCACCTACAGTCAGTGACCCAGAGGTGCAGCTAATTCACCTACAGTCAGTGACCCTGGAGGAGCAGGTGCAAGTTATTCACCTACAGTCAGTGACCCAGGAGGAGCAGGAAAGGCTAATTCACCTACAGTCAGTGACCCAGGAGGAGCAGGAAAGGCTAATTCACCTACAGTCAGTGACCCAGAGGTGCAGCTAATTCACCTACAGTTAGTGACCCGGGAGGAGCGGGTGCAAGTTATTCACCTACAGTCAGTGACCCGGGAGGAGCAGGTGCAAGTTATTCACCTACAGTCAGTGACCCAGGAGGTGCAGGTGCAGCTAATTCACCTACAGTCAGTGACCCAGGAGGAGCAGGAGCAGCTAATTCACCTACAGTCAGTGACCCAGGAGGAGCAGGTGCAGCTAATTCACCTACAGTCAGTGACCCAGAGGAGCAGGTGCAGCTAATTCCCCTACAGTCAGTGACCCAGAAGGAGTAGGTGCAGCTAATTCCCCTACAGTCAGTGACCCAGGAGGTGCAGGAGCTGCTAATTCATCTACAGTCAGTGGCCCAGGAGGAACAGGTGCAGCTAATTCCCCTACAGTCAGTGACCCAGGAGGAGCAGGTGCAGCTAATTCCCCTACAGTCAGTGACCCAGGAGGTGCAGGAGCTGCTAATTCATCTACAGTCAGTGACCCAGGAGAAGCAGGTGCAGGTTATTCACCTACAGTTAGCGATTCAGGAGGAGCAGGTGCAGGAGCTGCTAATTCACCTACAGTCAGTGACCCAGGATGAGCAGGAGCTGGTTATTCACCTACAGTCAGTGACCCAGGAGGTGCAGGAGCAAGTTATTCACCTACAGTTAGTGACCCAGGAGATGCAGGAGCAGGTTATTCACCTACAGTTAGTGACCCAGGAGGTACAAGAGTAGGTTATTCACCTACAGTCAGTGACCCAGGAGGTGCAGGAGCAAGTTATTCACCTACAGTTAGTGACCCAGGAGATGCAGGAGCAGGTTATTCACCTACAGTTAGTGACCCAGGAGGTACAAGAGTAGGTTATTCACCTACAGTTAGTGACCCAGGAGGTACAGGAGTAGGTTATTCACCTACATTTAGTGACCCAGGAGATGCAGGAGCAAGTTATTCACCTACAGTTAGTGACCCAGGAGATGCAGGAGCAGGTTATTCACCTACAGTCAGTGACCCAGGAGGTGCAGGATCAAGTTATTCACCTACAGTCATTGACCCAGGAGGTGCAGGAGCAAGTTATGCACCTACAGTTAGTGACCCTGGAGGAGCAGGTGCAGCTAATTCACCTACAGTTAGTGACCAGGAGGAGCAGGTGCAAGTTATTCACCTACAGTCAGTGACCCAGGAGAAGCAGGTGCAAGTTATTCACCTACAGTCAGTGACCCAGGAGAAGCAGGTGCAAGTTATTCACCTACAGTCAGTGACCCAGGAGGTGCAGGAACAAGTTATTCACCTACAGTTAGTGACCCAGGAGATGCAGGAGCAGGTTATTCACCTACAGGAGTAGGTTATTCACCTACAGTCAGTGACCCAGGAGATGCAGGAGCAGCTAATTTACCTACAGTCAGTGACCCAGGAGATGCAGGATCTGGTTATTCACCTACAGTTAGTGACCCTGGAGGAGCAGGTGCAAGTTATTCACCTACAGTCAGTGACCCAGGAGATGCAGGAGCTGGTTATTCACCTACAGTCAGTGACCCAGGAGATGCAGGAGCAAGTTATTCACCTACAGTTAGTGACCCAGGAGGAGCAGGTGCAAGTTATTCACCTACAGTCAGTGACCCAGGAGGTGCAGGAGCAAGTTATTCACCTACAGTTAGTGACCCAGGAGATGCAGGAGCAGGTTATTCACCTACAGTCAGTGACCCAGGAGGTGCAGGAGCAAGTTATTCACCTACAGTCATTGACCCAGGAGGTGCAGGAGCAAGTTATGCACCTACAGTTAGTGACCCTGGAGGAGCAGGTACAGCTAATTCACCTACAGTTAGTGACCCAGGAGGAGCAGGTGCAAGTTATTCACCTACAGTCAGTGACCCAGGAGAAGCAGGTGCAAGTTATTCACCTACAGTCAGTGACCCAGGAGAAGCAGGTGCAAGTTATTCACCTACAGTCAGTGACCCAGGAGGTGCAGGAACAAGTTATTCACCTACAGTTAGTGACCCAGGAGATGCAGGAGCAGGTTATTCACCTACAGTTAGTGACCCAGGAGGTACAGGAGTAGGTTATTCACCTACAGTCAGTGACCCAGGAGATGCAGGAGCAGCTAATTTACCTACAGTCAGTGACCCAGGAGATGCAGGATCTGGTTATTCACCTACAGTTAGTGACCCTGGAGGAGCAGGTGCAAGTTATTCACCTACAGTCAGTGACCCAGGAGATGCAGGAGCTGGTTATTCACCTACAGTCAGTGACCCAGGAGGAGCAGGTGCAGCTAATTCACCTACAGTTAGTGACCCTGGAGGAGCAGGTGCAGCTAATTCACCTACAGTTAGTGACCCAGGAGGAGCAGGTGCAAGTTATTCACCTACAGTTAGTGACCCAGGAGGAGCAGGTGCAAGTTATTCACCTACAGTCAGTGACCCAGGAGGAGCAGGTGCAAGTTATTCACCTACAGTCAGTGACCCAGGAGAGGCAGGTGCAAGTTATTCACCTACAGTTCCTTACAGTGATGAACTGGGAGGGGCAGGTTGGGCAATAAACCATAGATTAACTTGGGAACATAAGACACTACCCCTAACCTAAAGCTACTGGTTAGGGTTTTTTCTCTTGCTGGAGGCAAAACGATCCCTAGAGTGAAAAACAGAGCAGAATATTTCAGGTTGGCGCCTTGAGACCCTCACGGGTGATTAGTTTGCGCTCTATAAGTACCCAATAGATAGATAGATATTTCTTGGAAGAGAACAGTTTTATCTACCAAATTGTTTATCCCAATGAGTGAGTGACATAGAGGGTGAGAGGATAAACATCAGCAGATAGTCACGGGGGAAAGCAGAGCGAGAGGATCAGGGCTTCTTTAGATCATCTGATCCTAACAAAATACGTTCCCTTTACAGGAAGGATTAACGTACATAACGGGTTGATTAGCGAATGAGGGGCCAGTAGCCGAGCTACCAGTTGTTTCTATCTTGTAGTGAGGATGTTTTTGCTTAAAATCTCCCATAATACAACAGTACAGGAGGTTACCATAGTTATTATGGCATTCATAGCACGGATCTCTGTGCAATTGGCATTTGTCATTATAAGCCCCACTCTTTGTCACCTAAAGCCAAAAATAAACACAAAATGACACTTACAGCGTATGTATCTCTGTCAGCACTTAGTGTGAGAATGATATCATTGTTTTTTAACAGTATTCCCCATTCAGTTCTGGCCCTTAACCCTCTAGGAATTAGCTTTGTTCCTACATTCACTGCCAGTTATTTGTCAGACAATTAAAGGGGCATTAAATGCCTTGAGATTTTTATATAAAATGTTTAGTTATCTGTAATGTTATTTAACTATGCACCTGCTGACTTCTCAAGGTTAACAAACCTACAAATGTTTCCCTAATTGGCTTTAGCTGAAAACAACTGTAAAACATTGCATTTTATACAAACATTATGGGCCCCATTAAATATGCGGTGACGCCGTTTTTTTGCGTGGTTTTGGTATCCTATATACAGCGCCACACATAAATGCGGCACGTATATTTCACCCGTCGCCCACAATTTTTACTCCCATAGGCTAACATGGGACTGCGTCGCAAATCAGTATCCAATATCCAGCGCAAGGACTCCATTTTTACTTCGCCATAAAAGGCAGCCGTAGCAGGCTTTGCGCTGAGTATGGGAGCACCGGAACTCCCGAAAATGCCTGCAAAAATAAACTAACACCTAACGCATGCGCAATGTCTATCTACCTGTCAACCACAATCCCCCACCGCAATAACTAATAAGGTGTATTAACTCCTATATCCACCATCAAACCCACACCGCAAGTAATAACTAATTTATTAGCCCTTAAATCCGCCAACCCCAACATCGCAAACTACCTATTAAAACTATTAACCCCTAATCCGCCATTAACCCACAACGCAATAAATCCATTACAACTATTAACCCCTAATCTGCCATTAACCCACAACCCAATAAACCCATTAAAACTATTATCCCCTAATCCGTCACTAACCCACAACGCAATAAACCCATTAAACCTATTAACGTCTAAACTGCCAAAGCCCACAACGCAATAAACCTATTAAAGTATTAACCCCTAAACCGCCAAAGCCCACAATGCAATAAACCTAGCCCCTAACTTAACCCCCCCTAACCTAGCACCCCTAACCTAACTCCTCCTAAATGAACCCAAATTACCTAATTTACAAAATACTAAAGTTACTATTAAATTAAAAAAAACCTAACACTACTTTAAAAATACAAATAAACTAAGTATAAATTAAAGGGACAGTCTAATCAAAATTCTGGAGTAGACTGTCCCTTTAAGCTACAATTACAGAAAATAAAAAAATATAAGATTACAGAAAATAAAAAAGAAAATGACCAAATTTTAAAAAATTATACCTAATCCCTATGAAAATAAAAAAGCCCCTGTCACGGATACCAGATAGCTAAGGCTTCCCCCACCCTCCTACGGCCTCACCCCTGTTGTTTCTCAGTTATTTTGGGCTCCTCAGAACAACCACAATCTCTGGAAGCTTTTGTTTGCTTGTTTTGTGAAGAGCTGGTGTATGACCAGGAAAACCCTCTCAGGCTGGCCGGGCTCCTGGAACTCCCGGTCGGCCACAGGACAGCAGGACACCCGCTAACTTTACCCCTGGTTGCTCCAGCAGCCCTTTGCCCCAGAGCTCCGCTCTTTTGGGGATTGGTAGCCCCTAGGGAGGACAAGCGCTGTGGCAATTATCAGAGGGGAGCTCCTTTGGGAACTGGGGGTTTTGGACACCCCTAACCCCATAACTTCAACGGACTGTAACTCCGGTCCCCAGTAACGAATCATGCTGATTTGGACTGTGGCATCTGGGGACCGAGAGCTTTAAAATGATACCCTGGAAGTGCCGCCGCTCCACCGGGATCACCCTGAAACCGCCACCCCTAGGTATTGGGATTATGTGAGACTGTGGCTCCTATGGAAGTGCCGGGCTGTCTGGAGGGGCGGGAATGGCGGGAAAATAGTGGGATTGACCAGGGTCTTATCAAGATGAGCTGTCTGTATAAAAGGAGTGTGTGTTTTCAATAAAATCAGTTCTTGTTTCACCTGAATGCTAGTCTGTCTAGTTATTTGGGTGGGCTCTGGCAGAGCTACCTAGTCTGGGTAGCTGGAGTCTGCCACAGGGTGGGACGCTGAGTACTGGTGCTGTCGGCATCAGGGGTGGCTGCAGGCAGTGGTCACCAGCCAGCTACATAGCTGCAGTCGGCAGGGAGGAAGCAGGACCCGTATGGCGGAGTTACCCAGTCGGGGTATCCGTTACAGCCCCCCCCAAAAAAAACACCCCCTACTCTAATTACCTACCAGTAGCCCTTAAAATGGATTTTTGCAGGGCATTGCCCCAAGATAATCAGCTCTTTTACAAGAAAATACACAATGCCCCCCCCCAACAGTAAAATCCCTCACCCACCAAACCCCCCCAAATAAAATAACCTAACACTAAAAACCCTAAACTACCCATTTCCCTGAAAAGGGCATTTGTTGGGCATTGCCCTTAAAAGGGCATTTAGCTCTTTTACTGCCCACCCTATCTAAATAAATTAAAAGCCCCCAAAAAACCCTTTAGACTTTAGACTTATGCCAGTCTATAGCAAGATGACAGTAATGTCTTGTAATTACAAGGTGTTTATGCAGTCTATGGCAGCAGTATAGCAACAATGTATAAAATAGCTATAAACTTTGTTGCAAACACTGCAGCCAGGTGACTAAAGACACGTGTATGCTCCTGGTCTAACCTAGGGTTTATTTCTTAACTAAGTATAATAAGATAAATAAGCAAAATTGATGATAGAAGTTCGGGTTCCCCCCAAAAAATAGTGACGGCTATACAAGCCCTATACGCTTCTCCCTACGCGAGAGTCAAGGGATTAGGTTTCTGCTCAGAATAATTCTCTGTTACTAATGGGACGAGACAGGGATGTCCTCTTTTGCCCATGGTGTTTGCCTTGGCCATCAAGCCTCTTGCCCAGGCTATTAGAAGCTCGGCTGCAATTCGGGGGGTCCCCTTAAAGGGACACTGAACCCAAATTTTTTCTTTCGTGATTCAGATAGAGCATTCAATTTTAAGCAACTTTCTATTTTACTCCTATTATCAAATTTTCTTCATTCTATTGGTATCTTTATTTGAAATGCAAGAATGTAAGTTTAGATGCCGAACCATTTTTGGTGAACACACTGTGTTGTTCTTGCTGATTGGTGGATAAATTCACCCACCAATAAATAGTGCTTTCCATGGTCTGAACCAAAAAAATAGCTTAGATGCCTTCTTTTTCAAATAAAGAAAGCTAGAGAACGAAGAAAAAATGATAATAGGAGTAAATTAGAAAGTTGCTTAAAATTGCATGCTCTATCTGAATCACGAAAGAAAATATTTGGGTTCAGTGTCCCTTTAAGTCAACGAATGGAGAAAATAGCACTTTTCGCAGACGATATTACCCTGTTCTAAACTAACACTATAGGATCACTTCCTGCCCTATTTGACCTCATAGCCCAATTTAGCTTATTAATCTTTTATAAGATTAACCTTGCTAAAACAGAGGCCCTGCTCATCCATATTCCGAAATTTGAACTAGAAATCCTCCAAGATACCTATAATTTTAAATGGTCGTCTGAGACTATTAACCATCTAGGGGTGCTATTGGGACCTGACGTACAGATGGTAAAAGATAGGAATTACTATTAGCTTCTCCAAGAAGTGAGAAGTCTCCTAAACTCCTGGACTTTTCAGGAGGTGTTTTGGCTAGGCCGGATAGCATCAGTCAAAATGACCATTCTGATGAAACTTTTGTATTACTTTCGATGTCTTCCAATAAATCTGCCTAAGGAGTTCTTAGATGATTTCAATGCTCTGATCATGAGGTACATCTGGCAAGATAAAAAACTTAGAGTTTCCAAAAAACACTGCAAAAGCCGTTCAGTCAAAGTGGTGTCTCCTTCCTGAACGTTTCTATTTACTGCGCGGCTTGCGCATATCTCTGGCTGGGGAACTTCTAATGATACCCAGAGTTGGAAGGGGGACGAACAATATTCCCTGCCACTAGGGTTCCTCCTACGAGATTTACCTTGGATACAAGACTACCAAGTAGATAGATTGAATATTCATAATACAATTATTAGTCAAAATTTGATTTGCTGGAAATCTCTTAGACACTATACGGAGTTAGCCCCTCATCCTTCGCAAATTCATTCTATCCCGGGGTTGTTAAGAGGGCTCCCAGACTCTCATGTTTCTCATTGGAGGAACTGGGGCCGTATCCGACTTAAATGTACAAGACACTCTACAACCAGCGGATCCGCCTGATGTAGGCAATGTTCCAACTCCAACATGGTTCCACAAATTTTTGATCAGTTGGGGTTTCCCAAAATCAGGACTTAGACAGCTGAGCATATGGGAGCAGAGGTGGATGTTGGGCTTGGACCTGACTAGACCCCTTTCTAGCCATTATAGCCTAATCATGAAAGATGTGCTCGCCGGAGAGATCTGGCAGCTGAAAGCCTGGGAGCAGGATTTAAAAGTTAAAATCACAGACAAAAGCTGGATGCAAGCCCTCTCACTTACAAAGAAAACACTCCATTGTACTAATTCGGTGGAGCTATATGTCAAAGTGACTTTACGTTGGCATTATACCCATCTAAGACTGGCACAGATGTCCTCATCCCACTCGTCGCTATGTTGGAGAGAGTTTGGCCAAGTGGGCTCGGACTTACACATATGGTGGTCATGTCCTGGGATGGCGACGCTGTGGGATGAAATATTTAAGCTATGCAGATCCATAGGGATCCCAATTCAGAAAGATCCTAAATTAACCCTCTTTAATATCTTTCCACAAAAAATATCTAAAGTTTTTAAACAACTAGCCCTTTTCATTTTTGCCGCTACTAAGATTACGATTGCCAGAAATTGGAAGCAACCAAGCCCACCTAAGCCCACCTACCCTTAGCAGTATTTTAAAAATGCTTGACACATTTTCTAGCATGGAAAGGGGATTCTACCAACACCTTAACAAACTTGACACATACTGGAGAATTTGGGACGTATGGTTCCTTAGGCCTAAATAGGTTTGCCGACTGTCTCTGGATGAAACATCTGGTATTGCGCAGCTCTGACTAGAGCCCAGTTGGGCTCTGCACTGAACACCCCCCCCCCCCCTTTTTATTTTCTTTCTCTTTTGAGTAGAAGTGTGTGACAATGAAGAGTTGATATAAGCACAGAATTTACAAAAGAAAAACTAGGTTAAGATATAAAATGAGGTTAAAAATCCTAATGTACCTAATGACATGGTTTGTATTTTGCTGTTCTAGAGATCCTTGTTACGATCTGATCCTTTGTACTGGAATACTTGTTAATTTTATATGTTTTTCCATCCTCTTTTGGCTATATCCAAATTGTATCTCACAGCAGCTGAGGAAAGTTTTGCCTATGTATTCTGTACTCATTACCTCAATAAAAACTGTTAAACCAAAAAAAATTGATGATAGAAGTAAATTGTAAAGTTGTTTAAAATGTCTTCTCTGTTAATGTCCCCTTAAAAGGGCATCACACACGTCTTGCTTATGTGCAAACCAAGCAGTCTTTTAAAGGAACACCAAAGTCAAATTTAAACGCTAACAATTCAAATAGAGCATACAATTTTTTTTAACTTTCCAATTTATTTCCATTACCAAATTGTACACAATATTTTTCTATGCACAATTTCTGAGGCTCAGGCTCCTACTGAGCATGTGCAAAAGTGCACAGTATATACGTATATGTGTTTTGTTATTGGCTGATGGCTGTCATATGACACAGAGGAAGTATAAAATTGGTATTAACTTTGAAATTTGCCCGAAAAAAAACTACTACTCATTTGGAATTCAAATGAAGTGCTATTGCATCATCTTTTTATTATGTATTTGTTTATTATGTAATTATACTTTATTTACTGTTCCTTTAATATCCATTTAGTTGAAATAGTTTTTTATTGTTGAACATAATTGACAAAACAAAGTGGCTTTGAACATTACACATTAATCATCTTACATATCAGCATCATAACTCAGGTTGAACAATGTGCAACAGCTATGCAGTATGTTCCAGTACCTAAACGGAGGTTTCTTATGAGGGAGGTGAACATAATGTCCAGAGAAGGAGAGAATTTGAGCAATATTGTCCTTTCGTGTCCCCTCTCTCCCTTTAGTTCCCATAAGTTTCATCTTTAACCTCACTTTTCCCGTAACAAAAAATTGCAACATTACATTTCAAACACATTAACTCCAGTGCTAAACGAAAATAAATTAGTATAAAAGAAATAATAAAAAAATAATAAAAAAAAAATATTTTTAACAGTAAAAATAGTAACAAAAATAACAATAACAATAACTTGCCTGCCTCTTTATCTTTTTTACTGCTGTTGATCCAGGGAAGGAGCCCGCGGTCTCATTATCGAACATGGGTTTGTACGTACAGTCTTTGTCTCATATCCCCCATGTCCACTTGTTTGGTTATCTACTTATTATCGTGATCGGGTGTCTGGTCACTATATTTGTGGTCCTATAAACCCTTCAATATCCAGTAGTTCCATACTTTTAAAAATCGTTCATGGGTATCTTGTGTGAAGGATGCTAGTTCTGACATCCTATGGGTATATTTAATCTTTTCCATTACCTCCCCCCAGGTGGGTGCTCCTGTCTTCCAGTATTTAGCCATGCATATCCTGGTAGCTGTACAGAGGGTGCGAATGAAAGTGTTTATAGGTGCATTAAAAGGGTGGATGTGTTCATTTAGTAATGCTTGTGATGCCATCAATATAATATTTTCAGATAACACCTCACTCAATAGAGTAGATAAGTTGGTCCATAACTGTTTTATGTGTGGACAGTCCCACCACATATGAATGTATGTACCTGTCTCCTCGGATCCCCTGTAACAGTTTTTACTACCCTTTGAAGTGTAGTGTGAGGTGACTATCGGAGTGAGGTACCACCGAAAAGTGGATTTAATGCAATTTTTCTTGAAGTCTGCTCTGATTAGCCCTTTCCCGGCTGCCTGGAAAATAGTTTCCCATTCCTCCCTTGTATGTGTTATATTTATGTCTTTTTCCCACTTCTCCATTGATGGAGTTTTAGAAGTAGCCTTAGCCTTCTGTATCGCTATATAGATGTTGGAGATGAGTTTTTTGTTCCTGACCGTGGAACCAGAACATTTCTCTAGTATCGTCAAATTTTTTCTAGGGTTTCGGGGTGCAGCTTTTGTTATGGCCGATGCTAATTGTAGATATAAAAACCAGTGTAATTTTTCAGGTTCTAATTTCTCCTGTATTTGTAGATATGAAGCCATCCTCCCTTTGTGTAGGAAATCCGCCACCCTATATAACCCCTTATTTTCCCATTTCCCTATTTGTGAATGAAAGTCTGGGTTAATAATTGTTCTAATCAGTCTCATCAGTGAGTCCCCTGGAAGCAACTGAAGAGATGTCGTTAGTGAATACCACATAGACATCATCTCTTCCGTTAGTCTCGAGGTCTGCGTATTTTTTGGTGGTTGCCCCGGTCGTTCCCAAAGTATGTCATCCGGGTGTTTGCTTCCCAACAAAAGGGTCTCCACTCTCACCCACACCAAATCATTTGGTGTCTTACCGAACAGAGTCGTCTGCGCTAACCTCGCCGCTTGATAGTATTTCAACAAGTTTGGAACTCCCACCCCTCCAATTTGTTTGTGTAGTAGTAGTGTACGGGAAGGGATCCTAGCCTGTTTGTTGCCCCTTAGAAAACCTATCAGATCCGTCTGTAGTTTATTAAGTTCTAATGGGGGGATTCTGATTGGCAGAGCGCGGAAAAGGTACAGTATCCGAGGCAGAATGTTCATTTTAATAGCCGATAGACGACCATACCAAGAAAAGCCACCTGTCCTCCAGGAGCTTATATCTTTCCTAATTGTCTTATATAGTGGGGTGTAATTAAGTTTATATAGTTCTGCTACGTCACTTGATATTCTAATTCCAAGATATTTGATCGACTCTTTAGCCCATGAGAAAGTAAAATTGGCCTCAATTAATTTTTTAGTATGATTTGGAAGGGCAATAGGTAGTGCCTCGCATTTATCTAGGTTTATCTTATAGCCTGATATGGTCGAGTAGTTTTGTAGTATTTGATATAAGTATGGTAGGGATTTCATCGGTTTAGTCAGGGTCAGGAGGACATCATCCGCAAACAGAGAAATTTTGAATTCATGTCCTCCTATCTCGACTCCATGAACCTCTGGGGTCTGGCGAATCATCGCTGCCAAGGGCTCTATGCATAGCGCAAACAGCAGTGGCGAAAGGGGGCAGCCCTGTCTTGTCCCATTCCGTATTTCTATAAGTTTTGACTGATAGCCAGCCGCTCTAATATGGGCTGTGGGGCGGGAATAAATGTTCCTAATAGCTTGTATAAAGGGACCTTTAAATCCCGATTTTGTTAGGACCTCCATCATAAATTCCCAATCTATCCTATCAAACGCCTTCTCCGCATCCAGAGATAGGACCAGAGAAGGCGTTTGCGTCTTGTTCAGGTAGTCGACCAGGGAGATCATACGTCTGATATTATCTGGTGCCTCTCTTTCTGATATAAAACCCACCTGATCCGGGTGGATCAGGTCTGGAAGGTACTGTTTAAGTCTGTTCGCCAGAATTTTGGTAAAGATCTTTATGTCTTGATTAATGAGGGAAATAGGTCTATAGCTTTGACATAGTTTGGGGTTTCTACCTGTTTTTGGTATCACAACAATCTTGGCTTGTAATATTTCTTTTGGGATATCCCTACCTTGCAAAATGTCATTACAGAATTTTTCTATATGTGGGATTAAAGTGGTTTTGAAAATCTTATAGTACTCTCCTGGGAAGCCATCTGGGCCTGCTGCTTTTCCCGGTTTGAGTTCCTTAATCGCTATAAGCACCTCCCTGGTCGACACCGCTTTATTTAAATCGTCATTGATCTTTTGATCTATGTGTCTAAGTTTTGCGTCTACTAAGAATTGGTGTTGTAATTGTCTAGTCTTGTCGTCGTGTGCAGTCTTCTCTCCATCATAAAGATGGGCATAGTAATGGGCGAAAATGTCTGCTATCTCTTGGGGGTTAGAAGTAGTCGACCCGTCTTTTTTCTGCAAGTGTGGAATCGCATAAGATTTAGTCTTTTCTCTGAGTTTGTGTGCTAAATATCTGTCCGGCTTATTAGAGAACAGAAAATATTGTGATTTTAGTTTTTGGGCTGCTCTGAGGGATCTTTAATATCCATTTAAAGGGACAGTCTAGTCAACAATAAACTTTCATGATTCAGATAGGGCATGCAAATTTAAACAACTTTTATCATAAAATGTGTTTTGTTCTCTTGGTATTCTTTGTTGAAAGCTAAAACTACGTAGGCTCATATGCTAATTTCTAAGCCCTTAAATGCCGCCTATTACCTCAATGCATTTTGACAGTTTTCACAGCTAGACAGCGCTAATTCATGCATGCCATATAGATATCATTGTGATCACACCAGTGGAGTTATTTATTAGTCAGCACTGATTGGCTAAATGCAAGTCTGTTAAAAGAACTGAAATAAGGAGGCAGTCTGCAGAGGCTTAGATACAAGGTAATCACAGAGGTAAAACATAACTTAATATAACCGTGTTGCTTATGCAAAACTAGGGAATGGGTAATAAAGGGATCATCTATCGTTTTAAACAATAACAATTCTGGAGTAAATCTTAGTGCCAGCCTCTAAAGGGAGTGGGGAGCTGTACTTACAGCTCATATTAAAGCCATTCTCTTATTTTAAACTACTGCAGAAATCAGTTGGTAAAGCTCTGCATCTTTATGCCCTCTTGGTACGGGCGTATTGTTGCATCATGTGACAGAAGCGCAATTTCACAGTTCAGGGCTGTTCTTGGCATTTTGACAGCTGTTCCTTGCACTTTGGATTAGTTTGCACAATACAAAGCACAACAGCTACATGTTTGCAGTTCTTTTTATTCCATTTAAAAGTTACATAACAAATATAAAGATGATCCTTGGGAATAAAACAGACAATTGCAGACTCCTGCTTTGTAATGTGCACACTAAACTGAAGTGCATCATGATAAGACTTGTCAAAAATTGAACAATATTACTCATCTATTAATGTGCACCGCTTCTGTCACAGGGTACAAGAATACTTAAAGGGACAGTCTAGTCAAAATTAACTTTCATGATTCAAATAGTGCATGCAATTTTAAACAACTTTCCAATTTACTTTTATCATCAAATTTGCTTTGTTCTCTTGGTATTCTTTGTTGAAATCTAAAACTTAGACTTATATGCTAATTTCTAAGCCCTTGAAGGTTGCCTCTTATCTCAGTGCATTTTGATAGTTTTTTTACAGTTAGATAGTGCTAGTTCATGTGTGTTATATAGATAACATTGTGCTCATTCCCGCTGAGTTATTTAGGAGTCAGCACTGATTGGCTAAAGTGCAGGTCTGTCAAAAGAACTGAGATAAGGGGGCAGTCTGCAGAGGCTAAGATAAAAGGTAATCATACAGGTAAAAAGTATATTTATATAACAGTGTTGGGTATGCAAAACTGGGGAATGGGTAATAAAAAGATTATCTATATTTTTAACAGCAAAAACATTAAAGTAGACTGTCCCTTTAAGTTCCAAGATGGCAGCTTCCATTGTGACAATGCAGAACTTCACTTACCAGCACATTGAAGGGTTAAAATAAGAGACCAATAGCATTGTGAGAATTAACTGTTACTGTATTTCTCAGCAGTTTTATGTCCCTTTAATACACCCGTGTGTGGCTGGTTCTTTTGTATATTCTATCTAATTGGCTCTACATACTTACTCTGCCTTTCCAAAGGGCATCCCAGTATCACCTGCTGAATAGGCTGCAAAGGGAAAGTATTTTTGAAAATAAGAAAGAAAATGTGCTTAGTTAATAGTACCAAACACTTCCCATTCCTAACTCCTTCTCTATTAGGGAGAAAAGATAACCAGAATCAATATAATAATAGTGCGCTCAAATGGCTGAAGATACTTAAAGAATTTAATAGTGTCTAAAGTTAAAAGAATAATATGGACAAGGTATATTAGGCACAGTAAAAAGGGAAGTCTCCCAATACAGCAATATGAAGTTATGTGAGAAATATAGGATTATGAGTAAAAACAGTTATAAAAAATGATATCCACAAAGTAAAGGAACAATGCCCAAGTAACATCAGTTCAATTAGATGATAGACCACAGTTCAAATGTCGTTATTTGAAAAGGCTTATGAGGAATACCACAAATCCTATGCCAATAATAGTCCGGAGCAAAAAACTCCCAAACAATAGAGACGCTTAAGGGACTTACAGTTTCTTGCAGACTACCCCCTGTAAAGGGCTTCCTCTTGGCAGGCGAATAAACACTCACCAGGGAGCTTCGCCGTTCCACATCAGCTGCTCCAAATCTCTCCCAGCGTCTGGTTTCAACGCCCGGTCATGTGTTCAGATGCGTTGCGTGATGTAGGTAATTGCAGGCTCTTGATGGGATTAGTCGGATATGCCAAGCCTCTTTCTCTCATTTCAAGCCCAAAAGTATGGGGGTGTTAATACTTTATATTGCCCTTATTGTTGCTGATTTCTCAAAGTTGTGTATAGTCCTCTGCTCTTATTGCATAAGCACATGCAGAGATTCAGGGTAGTAGATATTAGTTCCAGATGGTGATGTTAACTCCAAAATAATGTGTACCCAGGTAACACACATATGAGTTAATAAGTGATATTTAAAAAGTGCTATCCTCTCCTTTCAATGCGTTTCACCCTTCTATAGGTGAGTGTTTGTTCACCTGCCAAGAGGAAGCCCTTTACGGGGGTAGTTTGCAAGAAACTGCAAGTCCCTTAAATGTCTCTATTGTTTGGGAATTTTTTGCTCCGGACTGTTATTGTAATGCTTGTGGGATATTCCTCTATCAGACCAAATTTGGCCAGTAGTCTTCTTATCCCCGCGTCAAGCTGAAATGATAGGAAATATTCCAGAGCAGAGAAAGTTTGTAAAATGAGGTAAGCAGTACTCACAGTAGGCAGAGTAGTCTATAGCGGCAACAGGAAGGAAATCCAGCAGTATGGTAGTTCAGGGATAAACCAATAGACGGACCGGAACCAGGCAGGAGTCAGCAACAAAGGAAATCCAGTAATATAACAGTTCAGGGATAAACCAATAGAATGGTCAGGCAGGCAGAGTTCGGTAACAGTATAGCAATCCAATAGTTCAGGGGTTAAGCAGGCATAGTGGTCAGACTGGCAGAGTTCAGCAACAGTATAACAATCCAGTACTTTAGAGGTTAAGCACTCAGAGTAGTCAGACAGGCAGAGTTCAGCAACGTTATGGCAATCCAGTACTTTAGGGGTTAAGCAAGCAGAGTAGTCAGACAGGTAGAGTTCAGCAACAGTATAACAATCCAGTACTTTAGGGTTAAGCACTCAGAGTAGTCAGACAGGCAGAGTTTAGCAACAGTATAACAATCCAGTACTTTAGAGGTTAAGCACTCAGAGTAGTCAGACAGGCAGAGTTCAGCAACGTTATGGCAATCCAGTACTTTAGGGGTTAAGCAAGCAGAGTAGTCAGACTGGCAGAGTTCAGTAACGTAATAATAGTCCATCATATACAGATAACAGCACACAGGAGCACACACAGAAACACCTACACTTGGGCAGTGATGTAAGGTGAATGGAGTACTTACATAGGCGCATATTGGCGCCAAGGAGGACACACAGGTGTGATAAGGAGCGGCATCCAGAAGAGAGAGACGGCGTGTGGCGATGACGTCATCACTGCACGCTCTGAACCACCGCCTGTGACTATGGCAACGAGTCACCACCGCCGCGTCTATGGCAACAGGTGTGACTGTTATTGGCATAGGATTTGTGGTATTCCTCATAAGCCTTTTCAACTAACGACATTTGAACTGTGGTCTATCATCTAATCAAACTGATTTTACTTGGGCATTGTTCCTTTACTTTGTGGATATAATTTTTTATAACTGTTTTTACACATAATCCTATATTTCTCGCATAACTTCATATTGCTTTATTGCTGTATTGGGAGACTTCCCTTTTTACTGTGCCTAATATGCCTTGTCCATATTATACTTTGAACTTAAATGGACACTGAACCCAAATCATGTTCAGATAGAGCATGAAATTTTAAGCTTAAAATGTACTCCTATAAACATTTTTCCTTCGTTCTCTTGCTATCTTTATTTTAAAAGCATAAATGTACATCTTAGCAGCCAGCCCATTTTAGGTTCAGCACCATAGATAGTGCTTGCTTATTGGTGGCTGACATTTTGCCACCAATAAGCAAGCATAACCCAGGTACTCAACCAACAATGGGCCGGCTCGTATGCATTACATTCCTGATTTTTAAATAAAGATAGCAAGAGAACGAATAAAAAATGATAATAGAAGTAAATTAGAAAGTTGCTTAAAATTGCATGAAAGAAAAAAATGTGTTTAGTGTCCCTTTAAAAGAAGAAAAAAGTGAATGTTGGGCAATTACATTTTGAGTTTAATATAATATATAATTATGTATTTAATTAAACGACAGATATGGAAAGTGAGATATAGGCCTCTATTTAACAAAATCTGGCGGACCTGATCCGACAGTGCGTATCAGGTCCGCCAGACCTCGCTGAATACGCTCGCCGTATTCAGCATTGCACCAGCAGCTCACAAAACGCCGCCCCCTGCAGACTCACGGCCAATGGGCCGCCAGCAGGGAGGTGTCAATCAACCCGATCTTACTCGATCGGGTTGAATTCTGGCGATGTCTGTCCGCCTGCTCAGAGCAGGCAGACAGGGTTATGGAGCAGCGGTCTTTGTGACCTTGTGCTTCATAAACACGGCCGTCAATCTCCTTTCTGAGCTTGATAGATAGGCCCCATAGGATGTAGATACCATTAGTAAATAATGAGATCCTTTAATAAAAGTATTTTTATTATTTTTTATTCTTACGTAAGAAAATAAAATCATGCCATGCGGATACATTAAAGGGACACTGAACCCAATTTTTTTCTTTCGTGATTCAGATAGAGCATGTAATTGTAAGCAACTTTCTAATTTACTCCTATATCAAATTTTCTTCACTCTCTTGGTATCTTTATTTCAAAAGCCAGAATGTAAGTTAAGAAGCCAGCCCATTTTTGGTGAACAACCTGGGTTGTTCTTGCTGATTAGTGGATAAATTCACCCACCAATAAACAAGTGCTGCCCAGGGTTGGCTGGCTCCTTAGTTTAGATGCCTTCTTTTTCAATTAAAGATAGCAAGAGAATGAAGAAAATTTGATAATAGGAGTAAACTAGAAAGTTGCTTAAAATTGCTGCCCTATCTGAATCATGAAAGAAACCATTTGGGTTCAGTGTCCCTTTAAGGTTGATTCAAGAGCCAGATGAGAAATGGCTACAGGAGGTAATATTTGTCATTCAGCAGTTACATACTGCAGAGGAAGTCCCCTTACAAGTGTGGTTCAAGATGCCCATTGTGCCCAGTGGTGCAAACATGGTAGATCCAACAACTTTCATGCTTTGTAAGATACCAGGTCTGTCTTGAATCATATGCACCATTTTATTGGCAACCTAGTTTTTCCTGTAAATGCGGCTAATTCTCTAATCCTTCTATTTGGTTTACAGCGTTTGGTAGATTATTTAAAGGGGCACTCAAGTCAAAATAAACGTTTATGATGCAGATAGAGCAGCGGTTTTAAGAACTTTCCAATTTACTTTCATTATCAAATTTTGCACAGTCTTTTAATATTTACACTTTCTAGGGAACAAGATCCTTCTGAGCATGTGCACGAGCTCACAGGGTATACATATACTAGTCTGTGATTGGCTAATGTCTGTCACGTGATACAGGGGGCCAGAAAATTGGAGAAAAATACAATTGTCCGAAAAAAAAATCTGCTTATTTGAGTAGGTGTTTAATCATTGTATTTTTATTATGCACTTATTAATTATGTAATTCTACTGCATTGAGTGGTCCTTTAAGTTACCAAATTTGCATGTTTGGCCTCTCTAGGGAGCTTAGGCAAGAGTAGTTCCTGCACTAGGTGTTTAACGGCCCTTTAAAATGGCAACACTCTGATACTTCACACATACAAATTATCCACATAAAACAAATCTGACAAAATATAAATCAAAAAGTGTTTTCAATCGAAGGTTAAAATATACAGAAATATAGTAAATGAAAAAGACAACAGTCCATTAAGCTGAACCTTTATAACCTCAATCGATGGACTTCTGTCTTTTTTCAACCTCATCTACTATCTATGTTACTATAAATCTCCTGTTATCGCTGACATTATAATTAAACTCCTGGTTAGTGAACTGGCAGCAATAAATTACAGTGATTCCCTTTTACTCTCACTATCATAAGCAGATACTACTTTTAGTCAGGAATGAATCTAAACGTTTTTAACAAACTAAATATTGCATCTGTAGTCCCTATTTTATATCTGTAGTCCCTATTTTATATCTGTAGTCACTATTTTATATCTGTAGTCCCTATTTTATATCTGTAGTCACTATTTTATATCTGTAGTCACTATTTTATATCTGTAGTCCCTATTTTATATCTGTAGTCACTATTTTGTATCTGTAGTCCCTATTTTATATCTGTAGTCCCTATTTTATATCTGTAGTCACTATTTTATATCTGTAGTCCCTATTTTATATCTGTAGTCACTATTTTATATCTGTAGTCCCTATTTTATATCTGTAGTCACTATTTAATATCTTTATTCCATATTTTATATCTGTATTCCCTATCTGTAGTCACTATTTTATATCTGTATTCTCTATTTTATATCTTTATTCCATATTTTATACCTGTAGTCACTATTTAATATCTGTATTCTCTATTTTATATCTGTAGTCACTATTTAATATCTGTATTCTCTATTTTATATCTTTATTCCATATTTTATACCTGTAGTCAATATTTTATACCTGTAGTCACTATTTTATACCTGTAGTCACTATTTTATATCTGTATTCCCTGTCTGTAGTCCCTATTTTATATCTGTAGTCCCTATCTTATATCTGTAGTCACTATTTTATATCTGCAGTCCCTATTTTATATCTGCAGTCCCTATTTTATATCTGCAGTCCCTATTTTATATCTGTATTCCCTATTTTATACCTGTAGTCACTATTTTATATCTGTATTCCCTGTCTGTAGTCCCTATTTTATATCTGTAGTCCCTATTTTATATCTGTAGTCCCTATCTTATATCTGTAGTCACTATTTTATATCTGCAGTCCCTATTTTATATCTGCAGTCCCGATTTAATATCTGTATTCCCTATTTTATACCTGTAGTCACTATTTTATATCTGTAGTCCCTATTTTATACATGTAGTCCTATTTTATATTTGTAGTCTCTATTTTATATCTGTAGTCCCTATTTTATATCTGTAGTCCCTATTTTATACCTGTAGTCACTATTTTATATCTGTAGTCACTATTTTATATCTGTACTCACTATTTTATATCTGCAGTCCCTATTTTATATCTGCAGTCCCGATTTAATATCTGTATTCCCTATTTTATACCTGTAGTCACTATTTTATATCTGTACTCACTATTTTATATCTGTAGTCACTATTTTATATCTGCAGTCCCTATTTTATATCTGTAGTCCCTATTTTATACCTGTAGTCACTATTTTATATCTGTAGTCTCTATTTTATATCTGTAGTCCCTATTTAATATCTGTATTCCCTATTTTATACCTGTAGTCCTATTTTATATCTGTATTCTCTATTTTATATATGTTATTATTATTATTATCGGTTATTTGTAGAGCGCCAACAGATTCCGCAGCGCTAGTCCCGATTTAATATCTGTATTCCCTATTTTATACCTGTAGTCACTATTTTATATCTGTAGTCCCTATTTTATATCTGTAGTCCCTATTTAATATCTGTATTCCCTATTTTATACCTGTAGTCCTATTTTATATCTGTAGTCTCTATTTTATATCTGTAGTCCCTATTTTATATCTGTAGTCCCTATTTGATATCTGTAGTCCCTATTTTATACCTGTAGTCCCTATTTTATATCTGTAGTCACTATTTGATATCTGTAGTCAATATTTTATATCTGTAGTCACTATTTGATATCTGTAGTCCCAATTTTATATCTGTAGTCCCTATCTTATATCTGTAGTCACTATTTTATATCTGTAGTCCCTATTTTATATCTGTAGTCACTATTTTATATCTGTAGTCACTATTTTATATCTGCAGTCCCTATTTTATATCTGTAGTCCCTATTTTATACCTGTAGTCACTATTTTATATCTGTAGTCACTATTTGATATCTGTAGTCACTATTTTATATCTGTAGTCACTATTTGATATCTGTAGTCCCTATTTTATATCTGTAGTCCCTATCTTATATCTGTAGTCACTATTTTATATCT
Organism: Bombina bombina; assembly: GCF_027579735.1. NCBI lineage: Eukaryota > Metazoa > Chordata > Amphibia > Anura > Bombinatoridae > Bombina > Bombina bombina. Next base: position 25,873,384 of record NC_069506.1, on the reverse strand, counting down.
GTAGTCCCTATCTTATATCTGTAGTCACTATTTTATATCTGTAGTCACTATTTTATATCTGTAGTCACTATTTGATATCTGTAGCCCCTATCTTATATCTGTAGTCACTATTTGATATCTGTAGTCCCTATCTTATATCTGTAGTCACTATTTTATATCTGTAGCCACTATTTGATATCTGTAGTCACTATTTGATATCTGTAGTTACTATTTGATATCTGTAGTCACTATTTTATTGACTGATCGAATAGTGCAGAAAAAATAAAAACTTGATTCCAGTAAATAGAGGCCTTATAACATTTAGTTACTAACACGTCTGGACCAGGAGGCTCATTACAAAGTCTGTGGGATCAGGTGTTGATGGAGTTGGGTGGACTGAAGGTGGACTTGGTTGTCCAAACTAATTATTGTAAAAAAATCAGTAGCGTTAGGAGTTCTGGTAATGTCAGGAGGTGACACATGAAAATCCACCTTCAGTAACTTGGTAATGCAGCAGCCAAGGGCCCCATGTTGATATGGATCTAATTAGTCACATGGTACCTTGATAAATAACTCATAGGTGGCTGAAACATTGAAATCATGTTACAGAGCTCAGTTGTTTCACGTTACCTAGAAATACCCCATCTCTGCTACCAAACAGCTACCAAACCAAACATACCAACAGACCACTTACAAACATTATGCCACCAATGTTATTGTGTTTAGGGCATTTTATTGCCCCTTCCTCATACAAAACAGTGTAGATGGCCATGAACTACCCAGCTCTTCCACCAGACTACACCCAACACTTCTCCCAGTCCAATCAACCACATCAGCAAAGCAACTTGTGTGCCCATATATAGCTATAACAGCAATATTTTTTTAGAGCCAAACAGAACATTTAAGCACTATAGAGGCTGGAACTACATAAAGATGCACAAGACTTTGAAGATTTTTTTCAGGAGACACTAATTAAATATTGACATTTTTTTCCCTCCAGCTCATGTAGTTGTCCCTACTTAAACATCTGAGCTTACTCAACATGGATAGCTCTTTATCCACCATGTTCCTAACCTAAACCCCATTCATAAACATTCTAACTTTGCCCCTGAATCTCTCAATCATATCCCCCAACTGCCCTGACTCATCTGCAAACTATCTAGCAATGCCCACAAGCTGCTCAACTCCCCCCTGGGCTGGTGATCTACACCTCAGACAGCAATTTACCAGCCCCTATGGACTTCCTTAACTCCACCCTCAAACCATTCTGGCTCCGCCTCATCACCTTGTGGTCCAGAATGCTTGGAGGTATGTCAGCATGTGAAAAACATGCCTAGGACACTTTGAAGAGCAATCAAATAAGCAGGTTACAAGAGTATTGGCCAGACCCACCAATGTCTTGCAACCCAAAAACGCTCAATATAAATTGACCACAAAATGCACAGAATATTAAATACTGTATTAGTCAAATGAACCTCTAAACTGCAGGATTTTCACAAATGCCACCAGATTAGATATATTTTATTAATCTGCTGTTCTAATGTAAAACTGCAGGGAACTCTGATTCCACAATAATATTATGACAAGACCAACAAATGTGTTTGATTCCCACAGCTACTGTGACAGCTATACCAATCCCAGGTCAATCGTACTATGTGGCAGAAGGCAAAAAAAAACAGACTGTCCTGGGAAAATCGGTACAGTTGGGAAGTTTTGGAGAAGAATGTTAGCACTGATTGTTAGTTTATTTTGGAACCGGAGTAGAAGGAATTTTCAGATGTTTTTTTAATAAACCTTTTATATGAGCAGCTCTATATTTAGCAATAATTTGGGGTATTTTCCTCTGAGCTGCTAAATAAATGTATCAATCCATTCAGTAAGAAGTGAACCAAAGGAAGATAAAATGTTATTAATGCAAAACCGGAGTCAATAAACTGCTTTATACATAATTTAAATTTATGTTTGAAATTTATTGCTAAATGTTTGTACATTAAAACATTGCACAGCTTAGAAGTGAAAGGATTGCCTGGTATTTACAAAGCATCACTCTGGGTTGCTTCCTTCTAATCTACTGACATTTAACAGATATACAATTTATTCAGTATCATAAGATATCTCACAGGACACCACCAGTAGCAGGAATTAGCAAACTGCTCAAAATAAAATATGGGGTTTATGTAGATCAGTCGTGTGACCAGACGTTTGGTGTTTATTTTGCAATGTTTTTTTCTCACTAGAAACCCTGCATAAATTTATTTTTATCTTATGGAATTTATTGCTAAGCATGGTGGCTATCTGCATATCCGGTACTGCACAGTACTGATCTATACATGTTTATAGCCTGACAGGAGCGAAGAAGAGTAAGATGCAATGCTATCTTATAAGACAATATAAAAGGGACATCAAACTTATTATTTTTATATAAATGTACAGAATATATCATCAATTAAAAGCACATTAAAGTCATTGTTATATTTGCATCAGAAATAAATTACTGCATCACTAGATCTACATAGAAAATACAAGTTTTAACATAAATTTAGATTTTGCCATATTTGCTTTGTCCTTTAATGTGATCGATTAGGTACAGATATAAATTAGTTCTTGCACATACTAAGCAATTACTGTGCAGCATGTAAGAGAGTCAAGGTTCTGAATACCAAAGAATACACCCAGCCTTTCTGCAGGCAGTGGAAAATTATATTTGTAATACAGGTAGCCCTCAGTTTACGCCGGGGTTAGGTTCCAGAAGGAATGGTTGTAAATCGAAACCGTTGTAAATTGAAACCCAGTTTATAATGTAAGTCAATGGGAAGTAAGGGAGTTAGGTTCAAGGCCCCTTTTAAAAATTGTCATAATAACACCTAATACATTATTTTTAAAGCTTGGAAATGAAGACTTTAAATGCTAAACAGCATTATAAACCTAATAAAATAATCACACAACACAGAATAAAACATTTGCTAAACAGCATTATAAACCTAATAAAATAATCACACAACACAGAATAAAACATTTGCTAAACAGCATTATAAACCTAATAAAATAATCACACAACAGACTTCACTTGCATTTTTCTGCAAACAGTTCTTTCTATGCATTACAATCTAGACTGATTTATAGACAGGAAGATCTTGTTCCTTTGAAATCTGCTCGATAGCTCAGGTCTGGTTAAACTGATTCATTTCAGCTTGCTTGGCTTTGCTGCAACACAAGCGGACAGCTCCACCTACAGGCTATTTTAATCAATGCACTGCTTCTCAATGCTTTTTCAATAGCAGTCACATGACTGAAAAAAAGGTTGTTATTCTGAAACGGTGTAAATTGAACCGTTGTAAAACGAGGGCCACCTGTATTTAATTTACGGGAAAAGCAGGCAAAATAAAAGATGAAAGTACAGTGAAATTTCTCCTTTTACATATTGCAAAATATATGCATGCAAAAGACATACTTAAAGGAACAGTCTAGGCAAAATTAAACTTTCATGATTCAGATAGGGCATGCAATTTTAAACAACTTTCCAATTTACTTTTATCATCAAAATTTCTTTGTTCTCTTGGTATTCTTTGTTGAAAGCTAAACTTAGGTAGACACATATGCTAAGTTCTAAGCCATCTTATCTCAGTGCATTTTGACAGTTTTTCACAGCTAGTCAGCGCTAGTTCATGTGTGCCATATAGATAACTGTGCTCACTCCTGTGAAGTTATTTATAAGTCAGCACTGATTGGCTAAAATGCAAGTCTATCAAAAGAACTGAGATAAGGGGGCTGTCTGCAGAGGCTTAGTACAAGGTAATCACAGAGGTAAAACGTACATTAATATAACAGTGTTGGTTATTTAAAACTGGGGAATGGGTAATAAAGGGATTATATATTTTTAAACAATTAAAAGTAGACTCCATTTAAATATTTGATGGCAAATTCCATTTTTGCTTTATGTTCCTTCAATCTTTAATCTATATAAGCCCCTTATGGTGTGTACACAGCATAAATCAGCTGAGAATAAGATTTAAAAAAGAGGAACTGAAGTGGTAGCTTCAAAATAATTCACTGGAACATTTCTGGTATTTATAGTGATTTATTAGATATATCAGATTATCATAAGGAGGAGTCATAGGCCCAAATTTATCAAGGTGTGTATAGACAAGGTTCCCAGACATGTTCGCTGCCGGAATTTAACACTGAATGAGCAAGTACTCTACAGCTCCATCTCTCACGAAAGGTTGTGGAATGGTTAAGAAGCAGTAGTCTTAAAGGGACATGAAACAAAAAAAAATATTTCTGATTCAGATACAGAATACAATTTTACACAACTTTGCAATGTACATCTGTGATCTAATTTGTTTCATTGTCTTGATATCCTTTGTGGAAGAAGCAGCAATGCATAATGGGAGTTAGCTGAACACATCGGTGAGCCAATAACATGAGGCATATATGTGACGCCATCAATCAGCAGCTCCTGAGCCATTCCTAGGTTTACTTTTCAACAAAGGATACCAAGAGAACAGAGCAAAATGGATAATAGATAAGTAAATTGAAAAGTTGTTTAAAGTGACATGCTCTATCTGAAAACAAAAAGAAAAAAAATGTCCCTTTAAGACATCGTTAGAGCATATAATTTTAATACTATTGTGTGCTTAATCCCCACAAAAGAGTTAAACACACAGTAGCAGTACATTTTGGGACCTGCAGAGCACTGCTGATCCTGAGCGGAAACCAGCGATGATCCAATCAGCAGCGCTAGTCACATGACTCAGTTGTGTAAGTATAGAGATACCTTTTGGTTTGTCGCTCCAGTACTGAGGTGGCCACAGATATGGAAGATGTCGGACTGGTGGACTTTTTTCTCTGGCCTATTCAGTCTGAAGTACAAACCGCAAAGGCAACAAACCGCTGTTTTAAACAATTACATGCATTTTTTTAATGCAAAATGTATGTTTTAGGGGGGCGTGTCCGACCAGCGACCAAGATGGCTGCTTACTAATTTTGGCTGATCGGGGAGCTGGTAAAGCTGCTGTTTATCACTCCTTTATTCCACACAACAAGTTTGTATCTAATGATGTGCTGTACCTTTGCATCTGTGGAGTTACTTTGAGCACTTTTTATCTGAAATTTCCGCCCAGCAGACAGAAATAGAGAAGGTACGCAGCAGAGGCCTGACTAAGGCCTGGACCTTCATCTACCCCTCCACTTTCCTGATTTGCAAGTCAGATTCACCAGCCATTTGTGCTGACGAACGGCACTGACTGGAACATCCACACTACTTGAACATCAAGGCCAATACCATCCCTCTCATTAAGTACAGATACTCTGTGTCAGTTCCTCTATACTGTACCATGGAGAAATTCTCATCAGCGCTATGCTCTCTTTTGGAAGACTTTGAGATGGCAATCCTTTGCAGTTTGGATTCCTTAATGCTAACATCTCAGCCTAAGAAGGTACAATTACTGGACCCTATGAAGTCATTGCTAAATATGCTGACACCAACAGAGCAACAGCAGCAATTCACAAGGAGCCCTGTGTCTACACCTGATAGCCAAGCCTTACGGGAAGCGACCGATCCCCTGGGACAGAAGGCAGATCATATAACTCACAAGCCTGTAGTCTTAAATATTCAGGGCACTCTACTCGACAGCTCAGCATACTCTTACACTACAATGGGGTCAGATGGGATAGACTCTAACTGGCAACCTATAGATGGTCGGCTCTGCACTTGGACGGCCGATATAATGGAGATCGCTGCCCACTTGCCTGGAATGGAGCGATGCAACGCGCTGGCTCTACTACGAGATGTCTGTCTTCAAGAGCAAGGGAAGATAGTCTTGCAGAAGCTGAAGCGGTCTTGTGGTGCTTCTTCACAACAGCAGGACTGGAGTGCTACCACCGAGAGGGCTGTTAGGCACGATTTGTTGACGATAGCAAGTACAGCTATTACCAGAGTCAGAGTTGCCATGTTCTTATGGGCCCCACACTGACATCAGAATACCGACCTCGACCAAGACCTGTGTCTGAATGCAGTTGGAAGGACTGGCAGGGTCAGCAAAATGTGTTTTGGTCCATGGATAGTCCCACATTACTGCAAGAATGGCATAGGATAAGTTATCCACAATACATGATCATCAGCAGTATGTATGTTTTGGAAATGATCTACGCCATAACTACCTTCTCAGTACTGCCAAACATGATTATACTCTCGGGACACATCCCTATAGCCTAGCTTTATCCTAATGATAGCAATTATGCCTGATGTCTAGTGGTAATTAATATACAAGGTTACTTTGCTCTTACCATAACCTATAGATGTGCAGTTACCTATTATTATGTTGACATTATATGCTCCCTATACTTACAACCTGAGTCAGTATAACACAATACTTTAGGAGCACTATGGGTTAAAGACTTAGTGTTTGCAATTGAATATGTTTATGCCATAATGTATGGATGTGCAGCTACCTGTTCTTATGTTTCTATATGTATCCTATACTAATGACCTAAAATACTGTAACACAATACTTTAAGAGTACAATTAGCTTAAAAATTTGTGTTCGCAAATGAGAATTTATCTATGAGTTAATTCTTCAAATATGTGATTCAGTCTAATAGTTTAGCATGTGGTCCGCCAGTTAATATACCTAGTTCCTATAATATATACAGTTTAAGGTATTCCAGTCCCCAGAGAAAACAATTTTTTAATTTTTTGTTGTTGTCTTGTAGTTCGCTTTCAAACATATTTTAGACTTCTGTACACTTAATTTGCTGGACTTACTTATTAATTACTTCTATTTCACTATTGAACCTCCCTCCATTGTTACGTGTTGAAGTGCTGTCGGCAAGCGAGGGGGCACGGCTTCCATATATATATAAAGAGGTCTGTTAGGTAAGCCAGATAGTCCTCGGTTTAATCTAGTTAAGTTGTCAGTTAGCTATATTTATTATATTAGCTATAAGCACTTATATTATACAGAGGTCCATACTTTCCTACTCTGAATATACATTTAAGCCCTCCTCCTAAGTAGGCCTAGTAGATACCAAGAGGGGAAACTATATTCCAGGTGAGGTTATTAGCTTTCTAGCAAATGTGGCTCATATAACATTTCATTTAGCTTTTTCCATATACCATATGTCACAGGTTCAGATCTGGAAAAGTGCACTTTCAGCATTCACAAAGGACTGTGAGAATAGTTGATGCTTGGCAATATGCTGACTTAATACTATAAATATACCCAAGCCTTATATTTACAACATCTCAATAAGAACAGGGATCTCCGTTAGAAAATTGTTGTTAATCACTGTCTCTATATAAGTTCTATATATAGGTACATGCACACCTTTCAATGGATATACAATAGATGTTATATTCTATTTTCACTCAGAGACCTCTTTCTAGTACTATATATTGGGTCAAGGCTCTATAGTTGCTTCCTAAATATGATACCTATTAGGGTCCAAGAGCAACCATTTTTGTCTGTTTGTTCCCCCCAAAGTTTCCCCACTACCGTTTGACTCATTTATCAAGCTCCATAAGGAGCTGGTGGCCCCATGTTTCTGGCGAGTCTTCAGACTCGCCAGAAACACCAGTTAGGAAGCAGCGGTCTAAAGACCGCTGCTCCATAACCCTGTCCGCCTGCACTGATGAGGAGGACAGGAATCGCCGGAAATCAACCCGATCGTATTGACACCTCCCTGGCCGTGAGTCAGCAGGGGGCGACGTTACACCAGTAGCTCTTGTGAGCTGCTGGTGCAATGTTAAATGCGGAGAGCGTATTGCTCTCCGCATTCAGCGAGGTCTTCCGGACCTGATCCGCACTGTCGGATCAGGTCCGCAAGACCTTTAATAAATAGGCCCCATATTCTTGATGGCCCAAGAGAAGCCATTATATATCATTAGGGGAGTTTTCACTCCATTTGTTGTTAAAAAAAAATATATTTATATATCTAAGGGGGATGCTTACTTTTATATACAAGGAAAACCAGGTTTGTTTAGTGCTTTATTCTGCCACATATGCAGCATTATATACCTAAATACCAATAAGTATTAGAATACATGCCCTTTGAATATGACTTTTACAATGCCATGTATAATAATAATCTTGTCAATTGCTATAACTTGTTTCACTTTGGCTTTTCATAAGGCAAAATTGTACACTTTATATTTTCAACCTCAATAAAAAATAAAAATAAAAGTGTTTTAAAAATGATTTTAATAAAACCGCAATATTTCATTAAAAAAAAGCTATTTCCCCCCTTATATTGCACATCACTAGTTCTAGCGATACAAATTTGTTCATAAGAAAATCAGGGCTGAATTGTCTTTTTGGATGGGATCAGACTAGTATACTGCAGAAAAGTTCTCCTTTGTTAAAGACACAAGTGGACTCAAAGACACTGCACCCTGGTGAGTACCAAACTGGCAGGACAAACTGTTTCTCTTCATTTAAATGGACACTAAGTAAATGCTACATTGAATGATGTTAACAAAGCAAAACATATCCTGAGAGTAATATGCAGATTCCTTTTTTGAAATGATATTATTTGTTTTATTTTAAAGAAATGCACACTGCAGGATTCACAAACCGAATGTTTCTCATATCTGTCCATAACTGGCTTCTGTGGAGATGATGAGATAAATAGCTGCAAAACAAAATGACAGTGGATAGCTAGGTCTACTCCAATAAAAAGTCTGGATTGATCCCTTTAAATAGGGTGTAGTGAGTGGAGTTTGGCTATTGACAAGTATTTGCAGCAAACATTGACCTAGATTACAAGTTTTGTGTTCCGATTTTAACGCTGAAACAAATGGCCATTTCAGTGTAAAAACCCGGAACACAGCCATTTCGATTAGTCAATAGAATTTTAGTGGCTCTCGTCCTATTGGCTGATTTGAACAGCCAATAGGATTTCAGTAGCTCTCATCCTATTGGCTGAATTTCAAAAATCAAATCAGCCAATAGGAATGCAAGGGACGCTATTTTGAAAAGGCTCCCTTGCATTGAAGATTCAGTGTACGGCCGTGACCGTATCAAGAGGACGCTCCGCGCCGGATGTCTTGAAGGATGGACCCGCTCCACCCAGCCGAGATGAAGATAGAAGATGTCGCCTTGATGAAGATAGAAGACGCTGCCTGGATGGATGATGACTTCTCGCCGCCTGGATGTGCCGAACTTTAAAAACTGTAAGTGGTTCGTTGGGGGTTAATGTTAAACATTTTTTGGGTGTTTTTTTTTTTTTAGATTAGGGTTTGGGCTATCTTAAAAGAGTTAAATGCCCTTTTCAGGGCAATGGGTAGTTTAGGATTTTGTTAGAGTTAGTTATTTTTATTTTTGGTGGGTTTTACTGTTGAGGGGGTCTTTGTATTTTTTTTAACAGGGAAAAGAGCTGATTTCTTTAGGGAAATGCCCTACAAAAGGCCCCTTTAAGGGCTATTGGCAGTTTATTGTTGGTTAGGGTTTTTTTTTTATTTGGGGGGGGGGGCTTTTTATTTTTATAGGGCTATTAGATTTGGTATAATTGTTCTTATTTTGGATAGTTTCGTTTGTTATTTTTCGTAATTTAGTGTTTGTTTTTTATTTAGTGTTTTTTATTTTTTGTAGTTTAGTATTTTTTATTTTTGTAATTGTAGTTTTTTTTTTTAGTAGTGCTAGGTTATTATTTTAATTTTAGTATAATAGTAATGTTAGCTTAATATATAGTTTAAGCTTAGGTTTTTTAATTTCACAGGTAAGATTTTATTTATTTTAAGAAAGGGATATTGTAATTTTAATATAAAGGAAGGGGGTTGTTAGGTTTAGGGGTTAATAGTTTAATTTAGTTTTTTGCGATGTGGGGGACTGGTGGTTTAGGGGTTAATAGGTTTATTTAGTGGCGGTGATGTGGGAGGCCAGAGGTTTAGGGGTTAATAACTTTATTTAGTGGCGGCGATGTCGGGGAGTGGTGGAATAGGGATTAATATCTTTGTCATAGTGTGGGCGATGTTGGGGTGTGGGGGAATAGGGGTTAATAACTTTATTATAGTGGCGGCGATGTCGGGGAGCGTCAGAATAGCGGTTTATAACTTTATTTAGGTGACGGCGATGTCGGAGTGGCAGATTAGGGGTTAATAACTTTATTTAGGTGTCAGCGATGTCGGGGGCAGCAGATTAGGGGTGTTTAGACTTGGGGTTTATGTTAGGGTGTTAGGTTTAAACGTAACTTTTTTCCCCATAGACATCAATGGGTTGCGTTACGGCTATCGCCATTCCGTTGAACAGTGATGGACAGAAGTTCTTGCAAATAGATGATAATGTTTATAGTGAAAACAAAGTGTAACAGGCAGGCACACAGGAATTAGTCATATGTCTATCTCAGGTTTTTTTAGAGAGATAGAGATGAACCTGTGTTAGTGCCGCCGTTTGCTGGTAAGAAGAGAAGTCTGATGGCTACAATTAGCGTATAGGGTAATGCACACAGGGATTATTCATATGTCTATCTCTAGGTAAATTATAGAGATCGAGATGAACCTGTAAGGTGCAAAGTGTAACACAAAAGTGTAAGTAAATATACAACAGATGTAAGCAAATCTACGCGTTTCGGCAGTGTAAACTGCCTTTATCAAGATCACCGAAAAAGTGGGCTATCACCGAAAAAGTACTACCTATTTATCTAGACAGATTGTTTGTCTACTTTTTTTATTATTATTTTTTATAACTGATGCCGGCATCGTATTTCTATTTGTTATTAACTGTTTAAATTCACTGTTTATAATAGTATTTTCCTACTGCTGATATATATTTTAAATTAAATTTATTTTTTACAACCATTTTATCTATGCCTTTATTTTAGAAAAGATTTTTTTATTTAACCTCTTTTTGGTATTATTCATTATATTACCTTGACATTAATCACCTTATTGTTTGCTACATATTTTATTGGTTAGCAAACAAAAAAAGGTTATCCTGTTTGTTTTATTGCAGTATTCATGTTATGAACTGTGTCCTGGGACTTTCCAATTTGATTGCGATATTACCAGTGCAAGTATCAAACTCTTTAAATATGTTAAATAAGTTGAGAATTAATTTTTTAATTCTATCTTTAAAGGGACAGTTTATTAAAAAAAAATCTCCCCTTTAGTTTGTTCCCAATGATCAACTTTACCTGCTGGAGTGTATTAAATTGTTTACAAGATTTTCCATTACCCTTATTTTGGCATTTGAAATAGTTTATTTAGCCTGTGGTATCCCCACCCATTCTGAAAGTTTTTGGCCTCAAGGCCAAGCTGTGTTAACACATCCAGTAGAAGAAATTACACTCCCAGTGGGTTATAGAAGAGATAAGGTAAAAAAAAATGTTAATTTTCCATTGTTCTCACCAAGTATTGGTGATTGGTTTATGGATAGATATAAGTTTAAAAAGAGTGTATATGTACACAATGTGATAAAGTAATGAGATCTGATTTTACAGTATACTGTCCCTTTAAGCGCTGTTTCTTATCCCCTTTTAGACGGGAGATAGTTATAACACTTTGACAGCTAAAGTGAACAGATACATAAATAATTAAATTAAAATAAATAAATGTATTGTTTGCTGGGGAGGAGGTCACCAAATGAAAAAATGATTACAGACCCCCATAACTTATTTTACATACAACAGATCTAAATGTGGGTATTATTTAGGGAATTATAATCTAATAATCACACACACATTTTATTTTTTGAAGGAGTCAATAAGTGCACACAAAAAAACCTGAAAAGCTTAGAGACTACCAAGGTGCATTATTTGACAGATCTCTCTTTCAAATCGAGATACAATTTTGTTTATTATAGTCAGGTGTCACTGTGATATTAGGGCAATAGTAATAGTGATCAACTTGCTAAGAAAAATGGGTTTATTAGTGTAGGGGCCTTTTAATAGTTCCTGTTGTAGTTATCTGATACATTAATTAAGGTATGTGTTAAATTTGCCAGGTCTGCTAAAAAAAAAAGAATATAATTATAATATATTTCACTTGTGTGTTTCCCACTGAAAATAACTTACAATAGTTTTTAAATGTGAGTAACAACTAAAAGCTCAAAACCAGCTCAGCACAGTGGAATGAAAAGACCCAGCACTGAAGGGGTTAAATATGTGACCATTTTATAATGTGATAGAATGTACCAGTGACATTATAAACCATGTGCTTAGAAATGAAGCCATCTGAGAAAGGTGAGACATTATAGATCATAAAGCAGAGATATGCGGTCACAGGGACAGTACAGAGAAGGGTCTGCGCTCAAGAGGGATTCAACACAGACAGTAGGAAATAGATGGATTTGCCAGTGTTTTTCTTTGTTTGTTTCCAGGTTTATATAAGCTGCAATTTCAGTTTATTAATAAGTGTTTATATATATATATATATATATATATATATATATATATATATATATATATATATATATATATATATATATATATAGTTCTCTATTAGGTATTGGTTTACATATTCCTTTTGTGCCAGTACATTGCTGGTCCCTTCAGTTTTGGAATGCCACAGAATGTCACATTCTATCTGTGCTCAGTAACCCCCCCCCCCCATGCACACACCACGGCACACAAACACTGTGTTATCACTGATAAGCAGCAAAACAACAAGGCAAGAGTTAAATCCACCGATTGTAGCTTTATTGCACAATGATATTTCCCCACTCCTGGCAAAGACTCAGTTCATCTCCCAGTGAAACAAAAGGGTTTGTTCCTGGCTTTTAGAGCTCATTCGTCCTATCCCCACCTAATGAGAGGGCGGTGATCAGAGTAACCAGTGGTTTGTTTACACACACTGAGCATCTGGGCCAAACACCAGCTAACCAATCAGAAGCAGCACTGGGCCTGGGGACATGACATCAGAGTCACATTCCTATTACAAAAGCTCAGACCACACTGAGTGGAAAAAACCCAGCTGGTATTATTAACTCTGTACTAGCATCCTCACAGCCTGACACAGAGATAAACAGAATGCTGTGCCCACTAAGGCTGCCAATAATGTTACCTATTGCCTCAAACTATCTGTGTTTTTCTTCTGGCATTTATTCAGGATCCCTGTGTTTAGCTGAACCGTGTATTACTGATTCGTGTTTACTGTTGTGCATCACCACTCCCTTTCAGTTTGTAGCTTCAGAACATTGCCTCTTGTTCTAGCATTTCACCTGACTGCTATAAAAGTGTTCCTGTAAAAATGAATGGTAGCTAAAGGGTTAACCATTTCCTTTCAAATAAAAGGAATCTGTAAATGTTCTGTCCTATACTGTTAGATTGTCAGAGTGAAAACAACTAAATGGTTTCCGCTGATATATTTATCAGGTTTATAGAAATAGTGAACTACAAGTTGGGTGAGAGCTCATGAAACATCAGGACAAGAAAACAATTTGTCAAAATAAAAATGTTTCCAGGCGAATCCTCTAGCAATGTGACGCTGAGTCAAAATCATCCAAATTAAAGCGCCATTAGATCCAGCAGAATTGCATGAACAACACATCCATGATAAAAATACAATGCAAGAGCATTTACTCTGAATTTAAAACAAGTAGATTTTTTTTATGGAAATTTTCAAGTTTCTTCCACAGTATTTCCCTGCCCCCCGTATCATGTGACAGCCATCAGCGAATCACAGATATATGAATACACTGTGAACTCTTGCACATGTCTAGAAAAAAACAAAGTCCACAGCATGGATTAGCATGATTAAGGGTGAATAACTTGAAGCATTGCTGGTTGCCGTCTTTTGCCATGATGCTGGAATAATAACTAAGATTATTGTTGAGATTGGGTGCTGTGGACTTTGGTTTTTTTTGTGATTTGAGGGTATTATGTGCACAATTTATAACGGTAGTAAATTGGATTTTGAAAAAGTTTAATTTTGATTTTACTGCCCCTTTAATTAATATGACTTATGTCTCAAGTGGACCTAGATTAACAAATCAAACTATATCAGAGGAACAATACCATTCAGAAAAACAGGTTCAACTCTACAATTGTACTTAAAGGGACGATAACCCCATTTTTTTTCCTTTTATGATTCGGATTGAGCATATCATTCTAAACAAAGTTCCAATTTACTTCTATTATCTAATTGGCTGCCTTCTCTTGGTATCCTTTGTTGAGAAGCATACCTATATAGGCTCTGCAGCAGCAATGGAGCTAGCTACTGATTGGTGGCTGCACATATATGCCTTTTGCCATTGGTTCAACCAATGTGATGAGCTAGCTCCCAGTAGTGCTTTGCTGCTCCTTCAACAAAGGATAGCAAGGGGAAGAACACATTTGTTAGTAGAAGTATATTGGAAAGATGATCAATTATGTGCTCTGTAATGTGAAATAAAGGGTTTCATGCCCCTTAATATTTGGGGTGTACAAGTGGTCTTATGGAGTTGTATAAGCACATTTATGTCCCGGTGCTTATTCTACATCCTAAAAAATAGTTCCTGCTTTTCCATCTGTATTGCTGTGCACTGCAATACATTAATTATTTTACTATTCATTTTGAACCAGACCTTATTTTTCTGCACTAAACAAACATTGTTGGTCTTACACTGTCAGATACTTGGCAGTCCCCACTGTTTTAATAAAGATGTTTACTTTACTTGTTGAAGATATGTGTGAAATATTAAAGGGACATAAAACAAGTTGGGATAGAGACAAAATATAAAATGTACTTTAATTACTTTACCTGCAAATGTATACTGCAGGGCCTTGTTATTTACCCTTTCTTTTTAGTTTCTGAATTGTAAAGCTCTAACTTCCCCACACATTTCCTTCTATGGCTGTATCTATATCTATTGTTGTTTTGGTAGAATGTAAAAGTGAATAGGGATTATCTGCTGGAGCAGCCTAGAAGCTGTGAACTCAATTGAAATACAATGCCTGTGTCTAAACACTGATAAAGGGGGTGGAGTTAGCTGATCCAGGCAGTTTAGCTATGTAATTAATTTTGCTTATTTTTGAAAATTATTTTAAAATACTTGCCAGCAATTTTAAAACATTTTTTTATGCAAACTATTTTTAATTAATTAGCCCTTTTAGGAAATGCACAGATCTCAACCTGTTTTATGTCCCTTTAAAGGGACTGTGTACTGATTTTTTCCGCCTTCCCTTTAATGTGTAACCAATGATCAGTTGTACCTACTAGTGTATTCTATTGTTTACAAACATCTCTTATCTTTATTTTATTATTTGAAATAGTGGCTTTTGCCTATTGTATCCCTACCCGATACTGAATATTTTAATAATTTGCACTCCCAGTGGGTGATGGGAGAAAGGGTAATACAATATGAATTTTCCATTGTTCTATTTACAGAGAGTGCAGAATTATTAGGCAAGTTGTATTTTTGAGGATTAATTTTATTATTGAACAACAACCATATTCTCAATGAACCCAAAAATCTCATTAATATCAAAGCTGAATAGTTTTGGAAATAGTTTTTAGTTTGTTTTTAGTTATAGCTGTTTTAGGGGGATATCTGTGTGTGCAGGTGACTATTACTGTGCATAATTATTAGGCAACTTAACAAAAAACAAATATATACCCATTTCAATTATTTATTTTTACCAGTGAAACCAATATAACATCTCAACATTCACAAATATACATTTCTGACATTCAAAAACAAAACAAAAACAAATCAGTGACCAATATAGCCACCTTTCTTTGCAAGGACACTCAAAAGCCTGCCATCCATGGATTCTGTCAGTGTTTTGATCTGTTCACCATCAACATTGCGTGCAGCAGCAACCACAGCCTCCCAGACACTGTTCAGAGAGGTGTACTGTTTTCCCTCCTTGTAAATCTCACATTTGATGATGGACCACAGGTTCTCAATGGGGTTCAGATCAGGTGAACAAGGAGGCCATGTTATTAGATTTTCTTCTTTTATACCCTTTCTTGCCAGCCACGCTGTGGAGTACTTGGACGCGTGTGATGGAGCATTATCCTGCATGAAAATCATGTTTTTCTTGAAGGATGCAGACTTCTTCCTGTACCACTGCTTGAAGAAGGTGTCTTCCAGAAACTGGCAGTAGGACTGGGAGTTGAGCTTGACTCCATCCTCAACCCAAAAAAGCCCCACAAGCTTATCTTTGATGATACCAGCCCAAACCAGTACTCCACCTCCACCTTGCTGGCGTCTGAGTTGGACTGGAGCTCTCTGCCCTTTACCAATCCAGCCACGGGCCCATCCATCTGGCCCATCAAGACTCACTCTCATTTCATCAGTCCATAAAACCTTAGAAAAATCAGTCTTGAGATATTTCTTGGCCCAGTCTTGACGTTTCAGCTTGTGTGTCTTGTTCAGTGGTGGTCGTCTTTCAGCCTTTCTTACCTTGGCCATGTCTCTGAGTATTGCACACCTTGTGCTTTTGGGCACTCCAGTGATGTTGCAGCTCTGAAATATGGCCAAACTGGTGGCAAGTGGCATCTTGGCAGCTGCACGCTTGACTTTTCTCAGTTCATGGGCAGTTATTTTGCGCCTTGGTTTTTCCACACGCTTCTTGCGACCCTGCTGACTATTTTGAATGAAATGCTTGATTGTTCAATGATCACGCTTCAGAAGCTTTGCAATTTTAAGAGTGCTGCATCCCTCTGCAAGATATCTCACTATTTTTGACTTTTCTGAGCCTGTCAAGTCCTTCTTTTGACCCATTTTGCCAAAGGAAAGGAAGTTGCCTAATAATTATGCACACCTGATATAGGGTGTTGATGTCATTAGACCACACCCCTTCTCATTACAGAGATGCACATCACCTAATATGCTTAATTGGTAGTAGGTTTTCGAGACTATACAGCTTGGAGTAAGACAACATGCATAAAGAGGATGATGTGGTCAAAATACTCATTTGCCTAATAATTCTGCACACAGTGTATATATTGGTCTCACTGTTTATAGTTATAGTATAAAGAGGATTTTGTGCATATATAGAGAGATAAGATAATGCAATTTGTTCTCCCTAGAAGCTCAGCCCATTTAATTAGGTTGTGGTTTAAATTAGCAGATACAGCTGTTTCATATACAAAAATATACACAAAGGAGCAATTTCCCATACATTTTAAAATCTGCAGTTGGTATAGCAAGTCTTTGCAAACACATTAAGTGGAACCAGTTTTACAGTACACTGCTCCTTTAATGATAACAATATTAACTCATTGTCAGATAAAGCCGCCCTCTCTGGGAGACAAGGTGTTAAAACTATTGAGCTCACCTCCTACATAGCAATCTTTAGTCACTAGTAATTTTCCATTCGACTGAATGTGCTTTGTTAGTAATGATACAGCATATCCGTTATTCTCTATCCGCTCAGATATGAATAATTTATGATACAGGACGGTTTCAAATGTTCTACTAAATGATCAGCTGTGTCCGCTCCACCCTCCGGTGTCTTGTTAGTAACATATTAAAAAGGAAAACTATAGGTATGTCTGCCAGACGCATTCTTCACTGAGTACCCTGTTGTGAAGGCGTTAGCTGCTACAGATAAGCATCATTAGCTGCAGTAGGCACAAAAATATCTCCAAAGTATGAACTTTCAGTTAAACAAACAGGTATCTTCATAACGTACAATCATATGCTCTGAATTCTGAACAAAAAAAATTGGGGTTTTGTGTCCTTTTAAGCCAATATTAAACTAAAATTATCTAATTTTGTTTTCAAAATGTGTTGCACACATTATTATTAAAGGGACAGTCTACACGGGATTGTACCTTTTTGTAACTGCCGCGCTGCGGGCACCCCACACTGCCCCGCACAGGGCAAAAGAAAAAAAGTATTTAAAAAAATACTTTCTTATTCAGCCGCTATGGGATGGCAACATAACTACTTCCAGAGAATCCGTGGGCATGTCTATTGTGTAGCAGTATCCAATAATCAGGCTCTCACTTGTAAAATTGATGACCCGCGCCATAGTTTTGTGAATGCGCTATGTGTCTGACCATGTGGCTCATTTTATCCAGTCCAATCTTGCACACTTCTGGGAGTGAATTCTACCAAACTCACAAGACAGAGGAAGAAAGAGGGAGGAGGAGTTTTGTAGTCATGTTAAAGAGATACTGAACCCAAATTTTTTCTTTCGTGATTCAGATAGAGCATGCAATTTTAAGCAACTTTCTAATTTACTCCTATTATCAATTTTTCTTTGTTCTCTTGCTATCTTTATTTGAAAAAGAAAGTCCAGAACCCTGGACAGCACTTGTTTATTGGTGGATGAATTTATCCACCAATCAGCAAGAACAACCCAGGTTGTTCACCAAAAATGGGCCGGCATCTAAACTTATATTCTTGCTTTTCAAATAAAGATACCAAGAGAATGAAGAATATTTGCTAATAGAAGTAAATAAGGAAGTTGCTTTAAAATTGCATGCTCTATCTGAATCACAAAAGAACAGATTTGGGTTCAGTGTCCCTTTAAAACTGCCAAGTAAAGAACGTTTCCCTGGCATACTGTATTCACTTCCATCCTGCATGAGGCGGCACCGGGTGGCACAGGGCCCACACAGTGCAGCAGTTGGAAAGGGGTGCATGTCGGTGCCATTTGAACTGTCCCTTTAAAATCAATTTATGTTAAATTTTGCAATTAGTCTGCGCTTTCGATAGCTTGAGTAACATTTATAAATAACAAAAAATATTATAATATTGTAAAGTATTACCCTGCCCCCACCTGCCTACTACATAATGTCAACTGGCTGATAATAACAACAATAATAACATATCTCAATTTGTTTCCAACAAACACATCATTGATTCTCATATCTCATATCATTTGGGTGATATATGGTTAGGAATAAAGGTACTGTGGGAACCATTTAGTGAAGTTAATACCATTTCAGCGTTTAATGTTTTATTGCACCAAAGGTTAATATTTTATTGTCTCTAATCTTCCATACCGCTGAGTATTGACTAATCACATTTTATTTGTGTCTGTGTGAAAGTTATAATATGTTGTATGGTAGCATAGTTCGGTTTAAAGACTTCTGTTGAATGCTTACAGCTTTCCAATTTATTTAGATTATCAAATTTGCTTCATTCTATTGGAATCCTTTGTTGAAGGAGGAGCAATGCACTACTGGGAGCTAGCTGAACACATCCGATGAGCCACTGACAAGAGGTATATATGTGCAGCCACCAATCAGCAGCTAGATCCCAGTAGTGCATTACTGTTTCAGAGCCCATCTAGGTATGCTTTTCAACAAAGAATACCAAGAGAATGAAGCCCATTAGATAATAGAAGTAATTTGGAAAGTTGTTCATAAGGTGTTTCTTTCTGAATCATGTAAACATTTTTGGGTTGCATGCTCCTTTAAATTTTAGTTGGTTTGTCAGTAAAATCAGCTAGAGGGAGGGCCCGTTTAAAAGGTCCTGGAGAGAACTATAATAATATATTTTGAAAGGCTGGAAATAAGTCCAATTAAAACCCACGTTGTCAGCCGGACTACAAAAAACAGTGGGAGAAACACAATATCTATTTGCTATAAATAACAAGTGAAATGATAACTGACACATAAACAAATGAAATATTTATTAGGTCACTAAAATAGTGGCATGTTGCCAGTATTAGGAGAAACTGGGACTTCTCAGCACATACAGGCCATTGAAGCCCATTTTCCCCAGCTGTATACCCAAGAGAGGCCTCTGAACATATCCATGCCTCTGCAGCCTTTTTATCCCAACTATCTCAACCAATAGTGCTCCCTTCACTTCCCAACCACAATCTGTGCAGCAAAACCTAATTTCTTACTCTGTCCAGCTTGTGACCCTCCCAAAAGAAGCCAGCCTACTTGCCCATTGCCTGGAGGAGTTGCCGCTTTAAAAAGGGACACTTATGAAAAATACATATGTCAGGGTTCTTATACAAAACATTTCTTTAAACAGCCCTGACATGTATTTTTCATGTGTCCCTTTTTAAAGCAGCTATATGGTCACCCTAGTTATTTAAGATTTAGCACAACACAGCACTAAATGCAAGTCAATATATAATAGATACAGTCATGTGATCAGGGGGCTGTCTGCAGAGGCTTAGATACAAGGTAATCACAGAAGTAAAAAGTATATTAATATAACGGTGTTGGTTATGCAAAACTGGGGAATGGGTAATAAAGGGATTATCTATCTTTTAAAACAATAAATATTCTATTGTAGACTGTCCCTTTAACGAAACAGACTCCTGAAACAAAATTTAGATTTGAAGCATAAATAAAACACCTCTTATTAGAAAACATTAAAAGTAGCTCTTATTAAATATTAAAGGGACATTAAACCCAAAAAATTTCTTTCATGATTCAGATAGAGAATACCATTTTAAACAACTTTCTAATTTACATCTATTATCTTATCTAATTTGCTTCATTCTCTTGATATTCTTTCCTGAAAAGCATATCTAGATAGGCTCAGTAGCTGCTGATTGGTGGCTGCACATAGATGCCTCATGTGATTGGCTCACCCATGTGCATTGCTATTTCTTTAACAAAGGATATCTAAAGAATGAAGCAAATTAGAAAATAGAAGTAAATTGGAATGTTGTTTAAAATTGTATTCCCTATCTGAATCATGAAGGAAATTTGTTGGGTTTAATGTCCCTTTAAGTCATTTATGCCCACTTGGTTTATAGAGTCACAATTGCTCCCACAATGGGCACTCACACCCTGTACCCATACTATATTTATGGATACAGGCTGACGTGGACATAAGACAGAGTTATGAAAGTACATGGGGTGTCTGGCAAATAAAATTCCACATTTTCATGCAGTCTCTGGGTATCTTTAAGCCCATGTACCCCCTGCCCAAAGAGTGTTCTGTAACAAACCCCCAGATCATGGTTACTCCTGTCAAAGTGGGTTATGAAAATGTATTTAAAGGGACAGTCAAGTCCAAAATAAACTTTCATGATTCAAATAGGGTATGTGATTTTAAACAACTTTACAATTTACTGTTATCACCAATTTTGATTTGTTCTCTTGCTATTCTTATTTAAAAGCTAAACCTAGGTAGGCTCATATGCTAATTTCTTAGACCTTGAAGACCGCCTCTAATCTGAATGCATTTTGACAGTTTTTCACCACTAGAGGGTGTTAGTTCATGTGTGTTATATAGATAACATTGAGCTCATGCATGTGAAGTTACCTAGGAGTCAGCACTGATAAACTAAAATGCAAGTCTGTCAAAAAAACTGAAATAAGCGGGCAGTTTGCAGAGGTTTAGATACAAGGTAATTACAGAGGTAAAATGTATATTAATATAACTGTGTTGGTTATGCAAAACTGGGGAATCAGTAATAAAGGGATTATCTATTTTTTAAACAAAAAAATTCTAGTGTTGACTGTATCTTTAAATAATTGTAGGCTTGGAAAGCGTCTGATTGAGGGAGGAAGATAATTCCAAGGTACAAGATACAACTTAGTAGAGTAATGTTGTTGTGAGGGAGTCATTTTATAAGTGAAAATGAATGAGATGGCAGCATTGTTTAATGATCGCTTAAAAATGTAATTTTACATGATAGGGAGGGTCAATCCAGAGAATAATAAAGGGGGCTGCAGATGATAACTTGCAAAATACAATGAACAAATAATAATCACTTATGGCCCAGTTACTCATTGTGCGGCACGCAAGCCACATGCGGCTCATTAAGCCTTCCCTGGCGACTCACTTAAAGCCAGTGAGGAAAAACAAAATGACAGACGCCCTCTGCAGCAATAACTCCTCCACCAAATTTTTTCCCTTTGGGTAAGTAGCGCTAGTAAGTGCCAGTCCCTACCATCATCAAATGATCAATAGACAGCTGCACTGGTCATTGACATAGTGGTGCCAAAACCAAATGTGCTTTTGTGCAGCCCACATTGACCTGATCTGATGATGTACAAACATGCATTTACATGCTTTGCGCACATAAGGGCACCCACTGACCTCCCTTAGGGCTTGGTCCATAACCATAAGCAGCAGGCTAACAGGACTCTATCCAACTCTAGGGAGCAAACGACCTCTAAACACTGTGCGGCAGTTAGTCAGTAAAACAAATAGTCTCAAGATGAGCTGATAAGTGTCAGACTTGCTACAGGAGAGGTGGCATATGGCTATTTGTGAGACCGGGCTGGGAAGAGACACAATGGGAACGTTTAACTGTAGCATATTTTGAGATTGCATGGATTTAGCTAGGGGGAAGAAACCATTTTTTGATTGAGAGAAAGTGAAAAACAGTTTCTTGGCTACAGCAGAAATATTATATGCAAAGTTCACCATTGCCAACAAAGATGCAATTTAAAGGAAATTAAAGAACTGCAGCTCTCTGATACAACAATAAGACTGATAGACATTGGTAAAAATATTATTACCAGTTAATATCAGATTTGTCATCAGCAGCGTGTTTCAGCATTGCAGTGGATGAAAGCACGGACATGAGTGATGTTGCCTGTGTATTTGGGTTAGGTTCCTAAAGAAGATTAATTTAGAGTAGTAATGTGTTTACTGCCATTCTTTGGTCAAACTAGAGGACATTCTGAATGCACTGCTTATATTAGGTCTTGTAAGTATATGTACTGACAGAGCTCACAGCAGGGAAAGTGAAGGGACTTATTGGGCTTATGAGGAATAGAGAATAGATACCAAACTTTGCAACTTTTAATTGCATCATACACCAAGAGACACTCATTTCAAAACTCAGAAACAACAACTTGCATAATGATATGCAGTTGGTTGTGGTCAATTTTATTGTCTCAAAGGCACAGAACCATCAACAGTTTTGGCAGTTGCTTGAGGACGCGGCAGAGTTCTTGAGTCTACTTCCCAAAATATGTGAATTCCTTTACAGCAAGAGTTAAATGAGACAGAATTAGAAGACCCAGAATGGATTATATAGTTAGCCCTTCTGACTGATAACGTCACCTGAACACATTAAACTTGGTGCTCAAAGAAAGAGATAAAATCCCAGGTAACATAACATGCAAAATGATCACACTATATATACCTGGAAAAGATTTTGTTCACCCCCAAAATTGCGAGCTGTTATAACAAATGACCCATCACTACAGCAACACCTTAGCTTCAGTAAATTTGTCAAAGTGTTGGAAGAGATGAGGGAAGAATTTGAACCCAGACTCAGAGATGTCATGGAGTACACTGAGATCTTCAGCTTTATTGACAACCCATTTCATGTTTCTGTGTCCTCACTGACTCCAGTTTTTTAATTATTTTTATTGAGGATTTATAAAATACAGGATTCACATACACATAGCTATAAATTTGAAATAGTTACAAACAATATACTTGGTGTACATTTATGTTATAACCACAAGGATATAATTTTAATACAATATTCCTTATTGAGCAAGTTATTTTTCCTCTTTTCTTTCCTTTTTAATGCATGTAGAACGGATCACTTATGGATCCTCTGATATTTTATGTAATAGCATTGTTATCAAGAACAATCTAGTTAAGCTAGCTTGAGGCCTGAGCCAGGATCACAAGCACCTGTAGTCAAGAAAAACATACTACTGTATATAGAAAATTCCAGCTAGAGAATCTTTACATAATATGAAAGAGTTGAAAAAAAGAGAGAAAAAAAAAAAAACTAATTCCAAAACAGCAGAAATGTTGTTAAAACGGAACAATAATGTGTAATTGATATAGGCATAGTTTCTCATCCGGTGCAGTTGTATACAGGAGTTATGTTCGCACTGAAGGCTGTAGAGCGGTCCATTGTGGGATTCTAGCAGTGCATTGTATAAAGGCATATATTGGGTACAGTCATTTTTTTAAAATATATTTATCACCCCTGCGGCATCCGCCGCCAACCACAGGGGCTGCATTGGCTTTCAGTTTGCCTATAGCTATGACTGAGTTTAAAAAAGTGGCACCTTTTCCGCACCTCCAATAATGTATGTCCCCTCGGGGGGCCCCCTCAAACAAGACCCCATCTCAATGCTGCTGGTCTGGTTGTAATAAAGAAATCCTATTCAATACCCTTGCAGGCAATATATCACCATAAACGTTTCTGTGCAAATTGTGTGCCTAGTAATTGCTGTGTCAATCAGTGCTACGTTAAAACAGTGAAGAATATAATACAACGTGGAACAAATCAAACTTAGAGAAACAAGTTGGGGTCAGTTCTTTTTTCAAAGATGTGTCTTAGCCTTTGCAGTACGTAAAGTCCCTTTTTTGATGATCAATGACGAGATTCAGTTTTAACGGAGGTCCCAGGTCAATGTTCCTCACTACCCTTCTCAATGTGTCTGTACTGTACATTTTACCTTTTCGCTTGTAAAGAGTCTTTAGATGGTGACTGGCTAACTTGTCAATAGCCGATCCGGGTGTCGGTACAGGTGGATGTTTCTTTTGGGAGCTAACTATGTCCGCATGGGAGTCCCCCATCGACCTCCCTACAGACCTGCTTTGTAAGCTGTTTTTTTCCATCCGTAGCTGCTCAATCTTTGTATCTGGAGGTATATCCATCTGCAGCTGGATACCCAAAAAGATTCTTTCTTCCGGATCATTTATAGATGAGTTGCACCCTCTCTCCAGTTTCGATATGTCTTTGGGTAATTTATACTGCTCGGCAATTGTGGTCATTACGTAAGAAGGCCCTCCTTGTTGTAGGCTTGTGGCGGGAAGGTTCCTCTGTAATTCAGTAGGTGGCATTAATATGAAGCCCTCTTCGGTGCAGCAACTTAACAGGTAATCAAATGGGGCAGATGAAATGAAATGTTGGCATATTAATTGTATGGGACAGGTCTCTGTTGAGATGATAATATGGATGGCTCAGGCAAAAACCCTTGGGTTCTCGAGGGAGGGGGGTGGCGCCGCCTTCTGTGTGCCACCGCTCCAGGCCCTTGTCGTCTGATTCTGAGATCCAATTTTAAGAATACAGAGTTAAATCAGATGTCTAAACACCTATTTGAAGTGTGACTTTGTGATTTAAAAGAAAAGTGGTTTTGCTGTAGAGTGGTCTCCTGTAATCGGCGGTTCAGTTGGAGCTCTAGAAAGTGCGACCGTTGCCGGTCGCTGTTCAGACACGCCCCCCCCGCCCACTGGCTCCAGTTTTAATTCAACTCTACCATTCTAACCGTGCTGCTCTTGAAAGTGAAATTGTTGAGTTGCAGGCAAGGGATATACTCAAAGTAGACCTTGGAGCAGGAGTGGGCCACTTCAGGAATGTAGTTTCTGAATTGGACTTTCCAAACTTGAAGCCATTCGTAAAAAAAAAAAAAAAAGTCATTTTTTGTGTCCACGTATGCTTGTGAATCAATATTCTCTACCATGAACATTATAAAGAGGAAACAGACCAGTTCCCATCTTGATTGACTCACAAAGATTGAAAGAAATACAACATGAAGACAGTTAAAGAGATGAATGAATTCTTCCACTCATCTCAGTATTAAAGGGACCTTAAAGCTATGTTATTTACAAAATTATTTTTTTTCTCCTGAAAATGTGTACTTTGTTCTATAGTCTTTTGGTTCTTGGGGTGTGTCACTGTCTAATGAGCACAGGTGTGTTCCTTATCAGCCAGTATGCCACTCTCCCACAGACCAGCTGTGATTTTTTTTTAAATCAAAATAAACAATTCTAAGTTAGCTTTTACCAAGTTGTCTGCATTGTATATTTAAATTGTATGTTTTCTATATCAATAAATTGTCTTAATAGGTAGGCCACATGGATTTGCGTTAAATGTGGCTCTCCAATTTGCTGTCTCTTGCCAGAGTGGCTCCCTTAGAAAAAAACAGTATTCCAGAACAAACAGCACAATACCTGGTGCAGGTGGTAGAGGGCCACTGCAAATGCCTCTCAATGTAACCACAAAAGGTGCTGTGGATTTCTGCTGTTGCGGTTAGAAAAAACAGTGAGGAACACTGATCTATGGCATGACTAAGGGCGTGTTTTCCAAAACTTTGCTTATTTTTCAATTAACCTAATATTATTATTCTTTATTTATAAAGTGCCAACAGATTCCGCAGCACTGTCCATGGGTAACAAAGATAAAAGGACAGTACAATATGAGACACCAGACAACATTTAAAAAACAAATACAGGGGGAATTGGGAGCCCTGTTCCCATAGGAACTTTCAATCTAAATGGGTAGGAGGGTGAGAAACAGGAGGTGGGGACTGCAAAGGTGGTAATAATGTTAGTGTGGAGTTAGATGAGGGCAACTATTAGGCAAGTGAATTCATTAGTTACTGATTTGGTGATAGGCTTCCCTGAACAAGAAGGTCTTAGGGAGCGTTTAAAGAAGAAGAGGTTGGGGGAAAGTCATTTTTTTTAAAAAAAAAAGAACTTTGGAGAGCTGTTACCGCTTCTGAGGATAGATACAATTTGGGGGTTCTAGTGCAGACCCCTTGGAAAGCTTGCCGCTAATAAGACAGGTGTTTGCCATATTATGGCATTTGAGAACAAATAAATTAGTGAATGTAACTATTAGTTATAAATATGCATAAATCCCTCCAACAATTATATTTTTACCAAGGAGTTATTGGACAATGTATTGTATGTGTTACAAAGGTGAACGAGTGGGGTAGTCCAAAGACAGAGTTTCAATTCATTGTTTAGAGAAAGTTGTGGCATTCTGAAATGATGTAATATTTTCACACCCACTCTCTGTGTAATCTTGCTTCATATACCCTGTGGCCTTGCAACATCACGTGGCACGCCTCCTGTGATCTTGCTCCTCACACCCAAAGTCGTGTGTGGCCCCCAGCCCCTCACATGCCCTGCCCCTCACTCATCCGCGGTCTCGCTCCTCACATGCCCTGCCCCTCACTCATCCGCGGTCTCGCTCCTCACATGCCCTGCCCCTCACTCATCCGCAGTCTCGCTCCTCACATGCCCTGTCATGTGCCCTGCCCCTTCACTCCCCCACGGTCTCGCTCCTCACATGCCCTGTCATGTGCTCTGCCCCTCACTCCTCCGCGGTCTCGCATGCCCTGTCCCTTCACTCCCCCACGGTCTCGCTCCTCACATGCCCTGTCATGTGCTCTGCCCCTCACTCCCCCGCTGTCTCGCATGCCCTGTCCCTTCACTCCCCCACGGTCTCGCTCCTCACATGCCCTGTCTTGTGCTCTGCCCCTCACTCCTCCGCGGTCTCGCTCCTCACATGCACTGTGTGTTCTGCCCTAGTGCCATTCACTCCCTCACGGTCTCGCTCCTCACATGCCCTGTGTGCTCTGCCCCTCACTCCCCGCGGTCTCGCTCCTCACATGCACTGTGTGGCCAGCCCCTCACTCCCCCCGCAGTCTCGCTCCTCACGCGGTTTGTGTGCCCGGTGTTGTTCAAAGTATTGGTGTTCTCGGTAGAATACAGGCGCCTCACGAGCCCAGTGGTTTAGCTCCTCACGCGCTTTGTGTGTGTGTTGTGTCTAGCTCCTCACTAATCACTTTGCCCGTGGTCACGACGCTCATTTCCCCAGTGGGCAGGGCCTTTCACCACCCCCCGCGTGCCCAGCTAATTACAAGCACAGACTCCTCGGCTGGTGACAGTGATCACGTGAGGGCAGGAGGCGGGGCCAGATAAAGTCTGTGACTGACTGCGGACGCATCTTCGGTTGATCAGGGCTGCTGGATACACATAATACAGACGGTCCAACGTAACCTATCCGGGGCTCAGCAAGCTGGAAACTGGCACTTCTCACCCACTCACGTATATACATCCACTGTCACTCACACTAGGGTCTATATACACAGTAACGCGATATACACTCTGTTTAATACACGGTTACACAAACACTGAGCTCCGGTTACCGCAGGTAAGTTGTGACGATGACACTTATGTGATATTCTCAACCCTCTCTCTCTCCGTGTGCTGGGAACAAATACCCCCCCCTCTCTCTCTCCGTGTGCTGGGAACAAATACCCCCCCCTCTCTCTCCGTGTGCTGGGAACAAATACCCCCCCCCCCTCTCTCTCCGTGTGCTGGGAACAAATACCCCCCCCCCTCTCTCTCCGTGTGCTGGGAACAAATACCCCCCCCCCCTCTCTCTCCGTGTGCTGGGAACAAATACCCCCCCCCTCTCTCTCTCCGTGTGCTGGGAACAAATACCCCCCCCTCTCTCTCCGTGTGCTGGGAACAAATACCCCCCCCTCTCCGTGTGCTGGGAACAAATACCCCCCCCCCCTCTCCGTGTGCTGGGAACAAATACCCCCCCCCCTCTCTCTCCGTGTGCTGGGAACAAATACCCCCCCCCCTCTCTCTCCGTGTGCTGGGAACAAATACCCCCCCCCCCCCTCTCTCTCCGTGTGCTGGGAACAAATACCCCCCCCTCTCTCTCCGTGTGCTGGGAACAAATACCCCCCCCCTCTCTCTCCGTGTGCTGGGAACAAATACCCCCCCCCTCTCTCTCCGTGTGCTGGGAACAAATACCCCCCCCTCTCTCTCCGTGTGCTGGGAACAAATACCCCCCCCCCCTCTCTCTCCGTGTGCTGGGAACAAATACCCCCCCCCTCTCTCTCCGTGTGCTGGGAACAAATACCCCCCCCCTCTCTCTCCGTGTGCTGGGAACAAATACCCCCCCCCCCCCCTCTCTCTCCGTGTGCTGGGAACAAATACCCCCCCCCTCTCTCTCCGTGTGCTGGGAACAAATACCCCCCCCCCTCTCTCTCCGTGTGCTGGGAACAAATACCCCCCCCCCCCCTCTCTCTCCGTGTGCTGGGAACAAATACCCCCCCCCCTCTCTCTCCGTGTGCTGGGAACAAATACCCCCCCCCCCCTCTCTCTCCGTGTGCTGGGAACAAATACCCCCCCCCCCTCTCTCTCCGTGTGCTGGGAACAAATACCCCCCCCCTCTCTCTCCGTGTGCTGGGAACAAATACCCCCCCCCCCTCTCTCTCCGTGTGCTGGGAACAAATACCCCCCCCCCTCTCTCTCCGTGTGCTGGGAACAAATACCCCCCCCCCCTCTCCGTGTGCTGGGAACAAATACCCCCCCCCTCTCCGTGTGCTGGGAACAAATACCCCCCCCCCCTCTCTCTCTCCGTGTGTTGGGCACAAATACCTCCCCCCCCTCTCCGTGACTGTGCTGGGAACAAATACCCCCACTCTCTCTCCGTGACTGTGCTGGGAACAAATACCCCCACTCTCTCTCCGTGACTGTGCTGGGAAAAAATACCCTACCCCCCCCCCCCCACACCTCTCTCCCAGTGTGCTGGGCACAAATACCCCATCTCTCTAGATCCCTGTGTGCTGGACACAAATACCCCATCTCTCTAGGTCCCCGTGTGCTGGACACAAATACCCCATCTCTCTAGGTCCCTGTGTGCTGGACACAAATACCCCATCTCTCTAGGTCCCCGTGTGCTGGACACAAATACCCCATCTCTCTAGGTCCCTGTGTGCTGGACACAAATACCCCATCTCTCTAGGTCCCTGTGTGCTGGACACAAATACCCCATCTCTCTAGGTCCCCGTGTGCTGGACACAAATACCCCATCTCTCTAGGTCCCCGTGTGCTGGACACAAATACCCCATCTCTCTAGATCCCTGTGTGCTGGACACTAATACCCCCTCTCTCTAGATCCCTGTGTGCTGGACACTAATACCCCCTCTCTCTAGATCCCTGTGTGCTGGACACTAATACCCCCTCTCTCTGGATCCCCGTGTGCTGGGCACTAATACCCCCTCTCTCTGGATCCCCGTGTGCTGGGCACTAATACCCCCTCTCTCTAGATCCCCGTGTGCTGGGCACTAATACCCCCTCTCTCTAGATCCCTGTGTGCTGGGCACTAATACCCCCTCTCTCTAGATCCCTGTGTGCTGGGCACTAATACCCCCTCTCTCTAGATCCCTGTGTGCTGGACACTAATACCCCCTCTCTCTAGATCCCTGTGTGCTGGGCACTAATACCCCCTCTCTCTAGATCCCTGTGTGCTGGGCACTAATACCCCCTCTCTCTAGATCCCTGTGTGCTGGGCACTAATACCCCCTCTCTCTAGATCCCTGTGTGCTGGGCACTAATACCCCCTCTCTCTAGATCCCTGTGTGCTGGGCACTAATACCCCCTCTCTCTAGATCCCTGTGTGCTGGGCACTAATACCCCCTCTCTCTAGATCCCTGTGTGCTGGGCACAAATACCCCACCCCCTCTCTCTAGATCCCTGTGTGCTGGGCACAAATACCCCCCCCCCTCTCTCTGGATCCCCGTGTGCTGGGCACAAATACCCCCCCTCTCTCTGGATTCCTGCGTGCTGGGCACAAATACCCCCACTTGATCACCATGTGCTGGGGGTAGGTCTATCTAGATATCTATCAATCTTTCTACCTCTCTATTTATTTATCTATATGTCTATATATCTGTATCTATATTTTATCTGTCTGTCTATCCTCAAAATCATTATACAGAGCAGCTTGTATATTAATACTATTGAGTTACTTTTGGGGGGCCAAAACAAATTTGCACCAGGGCCCTCTGTTGAGTAGGTCAGCTACTGGGGAGAAATGCTTACTGTCTGTGTAGCCAATGTTCAGGGACAGAGGCTGTTGGTTACAGGCAAATAAATCTTACAGATCTTCTATGGATAAAAAGTAAGGAATAATTTTCTGGCAGACACACAAACCACATGGGCAGCTATGGGTGACTTATAAGTTATTGATTCTTATGCTTGAAGTGACAAGCAACATTTCTGTGTCTTAAATTGTGCAACACCTGATGTTATTGTGGAAATCAAGGAGGTGTGTCCATATGTTGTGTGTATATAACAATAATGCACAAATATAACCTAGTACTTTAACACATGTATTTTTACATCACAAATCCGCTGCAGAGGGTAGTTTGTATGTGACAAGTGTGCCCCAAATGTAGATCCTGGTCTACCAATAATACATCTTTAGATTGCTTTGTTATCGCCTTATTTTCCTGCAGCTATTATGGGCTCCTCTATAAATAACATCTATAAATGTGTTGGCACAAGTATACTATGCACCTAGACTCCTAGAGTATGACATCTAATAGGAAATGGGTGCTTTGTTTGAGTAAATCCTGATTTGCCACAATGGCATGTAACATTATGTGCATAACTCACACATAAGGAGGTCATAACATCAGCCCTGTTGACCAAATTTATATTCAGTCCCTTGTTTGAAAATGTTGGACACTCCTATTGTAATCAATTCACTAAGTGCTGAGGGTGGGACAGCCCTGCCCATAAAACATCTGCCCTAGTCTTCTGCCTGTTCCTCATTACAGCAGCTCCTCTTACTACAGAGGTTTTCTGCTCCATATTTCTCCCACCTGTCAACTTCATATCAAACTCCTCAGCACAATCGGGTGCCGGCTAATCAGTAGCTGCGCTGACCTCAATAGCTGGAGACAATTTAGCCGTGAAACCTGAAGCTCTGCAGCCACTGTCTAACTCCTTACTATTATGTAGGTAGCTGTTACTCCTTATTTTATTATGTAGGTAGCTGTTACTCTGTTGTTTCTTATTGTGCTATGTAGGTAGCTGTTACTCCTTATTGTGCTATGTAGTTACATGTTACTACTTACTGTTACTCCTTATTGTGCTATGTAGTTACGTGTTACTACTTACTGTTACTCCTTATTGTGCTATGTAGGTAGCTGTTACTCCTTATTGTGCTATGTAGTTACGTTTTACTACTTACTGTTACTCCTTATTGTGCTATGTAGTTACGTGTTACTACTCACTGTTACTCCTTATTGTGTTATGTAGGTAGCTCTTACTGCTTATTGTGTTATGTAGGTAGCTGTTACTCCTTATTTTATTATGTAGGTAGCTGTTACTGTTATTTCTTATTGTTATGTAGGTACCTGTTACTGCTTATTGTGCTATGTAGGTAGCTGTTACTGCTTATTGTGTTATGTAAGTAGCTGTTACTGCTTATTGTGTTATGTAGGTAGCTGTTACTGCTTATTGTGTTATGTAGGTAGCTGTTACTGCTTATTGTGCTATATAGGTACCTGTTACTACTTACTGTTACTGCTTATTGTGCTATATAGGTACCTGTTACTGCTTATTGTGTTATGTAGGTAGCTGTTACTACTTACTGTTACTGCTTATTGTGTTATGTAGGTAGCTGTTGCTACTTACTGTTACTCCTTATTGTGTTATGTAGGTAGCTGTTACTCATTTTATTATGTAGGTAGCTGTTACTCTGTTATTATTGTGTTATGTAGGTACCTGTTACTGCTTATTGTGTTATGTAGGTAGCTGTTACTGCTTACTGTTACTGCTTATTGTGTTATGTAGGTAGCTGTTACTGCTTATTGTATTATGTAGGTACCTGTTACTGCTTATTGTGTTATGTAGGTAGCTGTTACTGCTTACTGTTACTGCTTATTGTGTTATGTAGGTAGCTGTTACTGCTTATTGTATTATGTAGGTACCTGTTACTACTTACTGTTACTACTTATTGTGCTATGTAGGTAACTGTTACTACTTATTGTGCTATGTAGGTAGCTGTTACTGCTTATTGTGCTATGTAGGTAGCTGTTACTGCTTATTGTGCTATGCAGGTAGCTGTCACTGCTTATTGTGCTATATAGGTACCTGTTACTACTTACTGTTACTACTTATTGTGCTATGTAGGTAACTGTTACTACTTATTGTGCTATGTAGGTAGCTGTTACTGCTTATTGTGCTATGTAGGTAGCTATTACTGCTTATTGTGCTATGTAGGTAGCTGTTACTGCTTATTGTGTTATGTAGGTAGCTGTTACTGCTTATTGTATTATGTAGGTACCTGTTACTGCTTATTGTGCTATATAGGTACCTGTTACTACTTACTGTTACTACTTATTGTATTATGTAGGTAGCTGTTACTGCTTATTGTGTTATATAGGTACCTGTTACTGCTTATTGTGTTATGTAGGTACCTGTTACTGCTTATTGTGTTATGTAGGTAGCTGTTACTGCTTATTGTGCTATATAGGTACCTGTTACTACTTACTGTTGCTGCTTATTGTGTTATGTAGGTAGCTGTTACTGCTTATTGTGCTATATAGGTACCTGTTACTACTTACTGTTGCTGCTTATTGTGCTATATAGGTACCTGTTACTGCTTATTGTGTTATATAGGTACCTGTTACTACTTATTGTGTTATATAGGTACCTGTTACTGCTTATTGTGTTATGTAGGTAGCTGTTACTGCTTATTGTGCTATATAGGTACCTGTTACTGCTTACTGTTGCTGCTTATTGTGTTATGTAGGTAGCTGTTACTGCTTATTGTGCTATATAGGTACCTGTTACTACTTACTGTTGCTGCTTATTGTGCTATATAGGTACCTGTTACTGCTTATTGTGCTATATAGGTACCTGTTACTACTTACTGTTACTGCTTATTGTGCTATGTAGGTAGCTGTTACTGCTTATTGTGCTATGTAGGTACCTGTTACTGCTTATTGTGTTATGTAGGTAGCTGTTACTGCTTATTGTGCTATATAGGTACCTGTTACTACTTACTGTTGCTGCTTATTGTGCTATATAGGTACCTGTTACTACTTACTGTTACTGATTATTGTGCTATGTAGGTAGCTGTTACTGCTTATTGTGCTATGTAGGTACCTGTTACTACTTACTGTTACTGATTATTGTGCTATGTAGGTACCTGTTACTGCTTATTGTGTTATGTAGGTAGCTGTTACTGCTTATTGTGTTATGTAGGTAGCTGTTACTGCTTATTGTGTTATGTAGGTACCTGTTACTGCTTATTGTGTTATGTAGGTAGCTGTTACTGCTTATTGTGCTATATAGGTACCTGTTACTACTTACTGTTGCTGCTTATTGTGCTATATAGGTACCTGTTACTGCTTATTGTGCTATATAGGTACCTGTTACTACTTACTGTTACTGATTATTGTGCTATGTAGGTACCTGTTACTACTTACTGTGTTATGTAGGTAGCTGTTACTGCTTATTGTGCTATATAGGTACCTGTTACTACTTACTGTTACTCCTTATTGTGTTATGTAGGTAGCTGTTACTCATTTTATTACGTAGGTAGCTGTTACTCTGTTATTTCTTATTGTGTTATGTAGGTACCTGTTACTGTTACTGCTTATTGTATTATGTAGGTACCTGTTACTGCTTATTGTGCTATATAGGTACCTGTTACTACTTACTGTTACTACTTATTGTATTATGTAGGTAGCTGTTACTGTTTATTGTGCTATATAGGTACCTGTTACTGCTTATTGTGCTATATAGGTACCTGTTACTACTTACTGTTACTCCTTATAGTGTTATGTAGGTAGCTGTTACTCATTTTATTATGTAGGTAGCTGTTACTCTGTTATTTCTTGTGTTATGTAGGTACCTGTTACTGCTTATTGTGTTATGTAGGTAGCTGTTACTGCTTACTGTTACTGCTTATTGTATTATGTAGGTACCTGTTACTGCTTATTGTGCTATATAGGTACCTGTTACTACTTACTGTTACATGTAGGTAGCTGTTACTGCTTATTGTGCTATGTAGGTAACTGTTACTGCTTATTGTGCTATATAGGTACCTGTTACTGCTTATTGTATTATGTAGGTACCTGTTACTGCTTATTGTGCTATATAGGTACCTGTTACTACTTATTGTGTTATGTAGGTAGCTGTTACTACTTATTGTGTTATGTAGGT
This sequence comes from Bombina bombina, assembly GCF_027579735.1. Classification (NCBI taxonomy): domain Eukaryota; kingdom Metazoa; phylum Chordata; class Amphibia; order Anura; family Bombinatoridae; genus Bombina; species Bombina bombina. Next base: position 25,838,858 of record NC_069506.1, on the reverse strand, counting down.
AGCTGTTACTGCTTATTGTGTTATGTAGGTAGCTGTTACTGCTTATTGTGTTATATAGGTAGCTGTTACTGCTTATTGTGTTATATAGGTAGCTGTTACTGCTTATTGTGTTATGTAGGTAGCTGTTACTGCTTATTGTGCTATATAGGTACCTGTTCCTACTTACTGTTACTGCTTATTGTGCTATGTAGGTAGCTGTTACTGCTTATTGTGCTATATAGGTACCTGTTACTGCTTATTGTGTTATGTAGGTAGCTGTTACTGCTTATTGTGCTATGTAGGTAGCTGTTACTACTTACTGTTACTCCTTATTGTGCTATATAGGTACCTGTTACTACTTACTGCTGCTCCATACCCTGTTATGTAGGCAGCTGCTGCTCCATACCCTGTTATGTAGGCAGCTGCTGCTCCATACCCTGTTATGTAGGCAGCTGCTGCTCCATACCCTGTTATGTAGGCAGCTGCTGCTCCATACCCTGTTATGTAGGCAGCTGCTGCTCCATACCCTGTTATGTAGGCAGCTGCTGCTCCATACCCTGTTATGTAGGCAGCTGCTGCTCCAAATTGTATCATATGGGGTGTTTTTATTCTATACTGTGTAATGTAGGTAGCTATTAATCCATACTGTATAACAAAGACTGTTGTTACTCCATACTATGTTATGCTGATAACTGTTATTATATAATGTGTTATGTAGGTATCATTTACTATATACTGTGTTCTATAGGCTGTTACTCCATTCTGTGTTATAGGTAGCTGCTACTTTATACTGTATTATATAGGCTGTTGTTGTTCCATACTGTGGTATGTAGGTAGCTGCTATTCTATACTGTGGTATGTAGGTAGCTGCTACTCTATACTGTGGTATGTAGGTAGCTGCTACTCTATACTGTATTATATAGGCTGTTGTTACTCTATACCACTGGTTTTTAAACCTCTCCTCAGGCCTTCCCAACAGGCCAGGTTTTCAGGATTACCTTGGGTGAGAGCAGGTAAATAACAATGTTTACTAAACAGCTGATTATTTCACCTGTGCTCTAGTTCAGAAATCCTCAAAATGTGTCCTGTTAGGGAGGTCTGAGGAGAGGTTTGTAAACCAGTGCTCTATACTGTACTATGCTGGTATCCTTCTTGTGATATATAGGCTTCTATATTTCCATACTGCTGTGCATATAGTGTATACTGTTCTGTACTCTGTATAAGTTCCTTTTACTAATGCACCATACTAAGGGCTGCTATTTGTTGCAGTGTTATAGATAGGTTGTATTAACACTTACTGTGCTGTAATGACTCATTACTCTTTGGTTTGTACACAACCTGCTGTCACTATGTTATTGTTAACCGTTAGTCTGGATTGCACTATGTAGGCAGCTGCAGTTCTGAGTTATAAATATAAAAAGGAGAGATTATGGCCTTGCTCTTTAAAAAGCTTTTTTGGATATTTGGCATTTCTTCTGGCTTATTGTGCTTTACGTGATGCAGTGAACCGATATAATGTAATATAGCCAGGTAGCCATTATTAGATCTATATAGGCTGAGGACATTAAACACTAAATACCTTTTTATAAACATAGTATTATAGAGTTTATTCCCAGCTTCCCTATAGTCATGGGGGCTGCCATGTTGAAATCATTCACTACATTCTAGTGCTGACCTATTTGCACATGTGCAGTAACCCTCCTGCAGATACTGCAATGTAACCTAGGTTCCAAAATGGCAGCCCCCATGATCAAAGGGAGTTGTATGAAATGTATTTTGTTTTTAATGTTCCTTTTAGCCATATGTTACATGATGTGGGAAAATAGCTTGTAATTATTACTGATGTGTAAACTGGCCCTCCTGCTGTGTTGTACGGGCAGGTGTTGCCCCTTGTTGTGTTTTACATAGGGTGATGCTACTCAGTAATATGTTATATTAGACTCTGTTGTGCTATATTTGATCTGTCTATCTACAGATGTCTGTCTGCCTATCAATCTATCTACATGTGCCTGCCTGTCTCTATCTATCTATCTACCTACATGTATCTTTCTTTCTGCCTATCTATCAATCTATCTACACATTTCTGTATATTTACATGTATCTGTCTGTCCTATCTATCTCTAAAGAGAGAAAAAGCATAAACAGAGTATTTTTGTTATTTCTGTAAAATTGCAGACAGTAAAATCATCTGAAACATGTTCTGTATTATCCTTATGGTTCTGCATTAGCCCTGGGCAATAGTGTTTTCTCATATCTCTCATTGGTACTAACGAGTCTGTATCTGAAAATATCTTACTCCATGTGACTCACTAAATCATTGCACATACAAGTCTTCTGTTAGCTTGCATTCTATATAGTTACAGCTCTAATCACCAGTTACATTATTTCAGTATATCTGCTGTATGATTACAGAGATCTGGGAGTTTGGATCAGTACACATAGAGATGACATTTATATGAAATGCTCTGATTCATCCAAACCCACAATTCTGTGAACTGCCTATAAATAGTGCACAATTTATAGTGATCAAGAGCTATAGTTAGTATTCTATAAACACTATTTATAGTGGTAATTTAGAACCATATATTTATGCTTTAGAACTGTATTTTGATGATAAAGAGAATGTAAGATAATAGGCAAGGGGCCGTCTGCAGGAGTGTTGGTATCTGCACAGTATATCAGTTTTATATAATAAGCATTTCTCCTGCCCTCTGTGATAAAATATAGTATGACTCTCTTCTGACAAGGTTGGACATCCTGGTTTATAGCTATATTACATTTTACATTCATAGCAATATAGAACTGAATTACAGTGTCTTTGAATCTGCCGGAAACCAGGATCTGAAAAGGTCGCCTCGTGTGGTGGGTTTTTTCCTCTGGGAGTTGTCTCACGCCATAAAATGCACTGCTGCACTCTTACATATAGGTTACCTGTTGTAATGCGACTGATCACCTACTGGCTGTTTCTGACATGCAGTCTAACTTTCACTTTCCTTGGCTGTTTGTTATACAACTAGAAACAAATTTCATATGAAATACCCTGACTACAGCAAATTTACTGTTCTGATCCAACTGCATATTAAACATAATGCATGAAAGGTTAATGATGATATACTAGTGATATAATTATGTTGTAATACGGTGTAATACTATTGTACAGCGGTGTAATAATTCTATAGAGCTGTATGATATTACCATAAAACATCTCAGTGATTTAAAGATGTATATTCTTACCTTGGAGATGCATAATATATATTTTTAAAGAATTGAACAGTAAATATATGTGATAGAACACTGACATGTAATATAGTTCTAGGAACTTACAAACTGTATAAAATTGATATAGCCCTATATAATAAAATATGGCTGTATATTTATCTTAACTTGTACCTGGTAACAATTTTTATATGGTGCAAACTAAAATATTTAATAATATGTCTGAGTGTTTCATTATGTATGTCCCTAAATTGGGGTGTTATTTGTCCAGTGTTCACATTACCACAACCAGTTATGTCTTGTGCTGTTTTGGAGTAAAGCACAATTTTACAGTCAGACCTGAAGTCAAATTATCTATTTATCATCGATCTAGCTATCTGTCTATATATCTCCTGTCTGTCATTCATGTGCTTTACATGTACTATATTTCTAGGTAGTCTGGCTGTTCTTAAAGGGACATTAAACACTTTGAGATGGTAATGTAACATGATAAATCGCATATCTTAAAAAAAAAATAAAAAAAAATACTTCTGCAATATACTTTCATTACTTATTTTGTGCCCTTTTCCTGTAATTCCATTCTGAAATTGTGAGATTCTCAGTTCCTGTTAGAAATGGAACTGCAAAGCACTGTTCTATTCCTCACAACCATTGGCTGCACACTCTAGTGACCTATTTATAACTGTCCCTTATTGGCCACAACAGAGAAGGCAACACGGCAGCTCCCATTGTTTTATAGACACTAAAACTTTACACTTATTTAAAAATATTTAAACAGGTAATGAAACTTTTTTTTAAATATATCAACATGTTGTTCTCAGACTAATCTTTTCTTTGAATGCTTCATTCTATCTAACATGTAATTAGTGTTTAATGTCCCTTTAAATCATTTAAGGATTTTATGATCTTCTATTTCTTCACTGTCTTGGAAAATGAAATATAACCCATGCTTGGTTCAAAGAACCTGTTAAATATTTCAACAAGTGGTGTGCTTGGATACTAATGGTCACAGATACTGACAAATTGAGTCATTACCTTCAGAGAAGTGTGACTCAAACAATGACAATAGAATCCCCTCTGCTAGCCCTGGTTCTGTCAGCTAAAAATCACTAATCTTCTGGTGTATAATATGTTTCCATATTTTCATTTTTTTTGATAATCAGTAGATCAAAGGATATATTTCTTCTGAAACACCACAATGCTTATGCAGCTGCCGCCATCTGGTAAGTAACTAGACATTTGAGTCTGCTTAATGATTTGTTTGGGGCATGTTATTTAAAAATTGTCATCTTGCAAGCAGAAATGAAATAGACTTTACAATACATCTGTATAGAATAGCTGGCGCCTATACAAATATAACCTAGAAACACCTGCACTTTTGGTCCTTGGCATAAGAAACTTGTAGTTTGGGTTTGGTGAGCATATTTTTTGTGTGTAATAGAGCTTTATAAATCACAGTATTTTCTTCTGCAAATATTATGATTGGTACAATAAATACTGCAATCTGGCCTAATGCATATCCCTTTAAATACAACCTTATCCAGCATCAGAATTACTTTGTGAAATCAATGACTTGTTCTTGCATCAAACTAACCCTCTAACAATCTGCAGGAACCCAGCCGGCACTCATTAGACTGCGTGCACTTTGAAGTTTAAGGAAACACCAAAACGGCAAGGTGGAATATAATATAATATTGGTAATTTTGTTGACAGCAACAGTATAAGAAATGATATTGCAATATTTATTTCAGATGATTTAAAGGTAGGAAAACAACGCAGCGAAAACATTGGAAAAGTCTAGTTTTATGGTTGATTATACAGGAGTGAGGATGCTTTTTTGGGACAGGAAGCGGAACTGCAATGCTGAGGTAGGAGCGATGCGCAGAACTTGGCTCAGAAGATTCAGAATCTGCAGTGTGGAACTGGTTCCGGATTTCGGGCCTGAGACAGAAAGCAAAGCCAGGGTCAAGTTACCAAGGTCAGTGCAGGGGGAAATGTAGAATGTTCAGATCAAAGACCAAGGCATGCAGCAAGCAGGACAGGGGTAGGGAAGGCAATAGAATATTCTAGGGCAGAGACAGTCCTGAGAGCTGATGTTAGATCATCCAATCGGGTACCTAGGTAAGGTGCAATACATAACATTTAGACAAGATGGAGATACAAATCTGGAAATAAACGGTTCCAAACCACATCCAAACACTTCCAAGAGTTTTTCCTCAAAGGAACATGAAACCCCAACATGTTCTTTCATGATTTAGATAGAACATACAATTGTAAGCAACTTTTCAATTTACTTCTATTTTCCAATTTGCCTTGTACTCTTGATATCTTGTTGAAAAGTATACCTAGGTAGGCTCAGGAGCTGGGTGCTAGCTGCTGATTGGTGGCTGCACATATGTCTGTTATCGGCTTATCGGTGTGTTCAGCTAACTCCCAGTAGTGCAGTGCTTCTTCAATAAAGGATACCAAGAGAATGAAGCAAAATTGTTAATAGCACTAAATTGGAAAGTTGTTTAAAATTGTATGTTCTATCTGATTCATGAAAGAAAAATGTGGGATTTCATGTCCCTTTAAACTACTTGCTCTGGTACACAAAAGCTAAAGAGTGTGCAGATCCTGTGATACTCTCATTGCCTCATCCTCAAGCAGTCAAAAGATGCCTGTGTACAATTCTTGTTGGCTTTATACCAATGTCATTTTAGATACCCCTATTAGAATATTGGCCACAGCTGCTGAGTCCCTGTCGGTGTATTCACTAGGAAGCAAGAATTACCCCAACAATAATTTAACTATTACAAAAATGGAGCATTGTCCGAAATCAATTATACAACTTTGTGAAATAAATGTGTTTAAAGAGACATAAAGTCAACATTAAACTTTCATGATTCCATATAATGCCTAAGAACGTGCATACTCCTGAGCCTACTTCAGTATGCTTTCATGGAATGTAGATATGTTTCAAGAAATGCTAAATAATGAGGTCATTTTTGTTTAATTGTATGCTCAATATGGATAATGCAAGTTGACCTCCATTTTCCTCTAACTTGGGGGATAGGGAGTGATGTAGTGTGACACAAGCCTTCAGATGTATTATAGGCAAAAATATAGCTATTTGATGCATTTTTAGTGTAGAAAATGACTTACAGTATGTAAATAAGAATTAGAAAGATGTGCACACAAACATTTAATGCTTATAGTCTTCTATCTGAATGTACATTATTATTAAGTGAATTAATGTTTCTTGAATGATACATAGCAATATAGAAATGAACATTGTTACATTCACATTTTAGGAACAGTAACCTAACTGAATTGAATTGACACATGTTCTCTCTCCAGAGGCAACCCTGCTAGAATCCTCCACATCTCAGCTGGTACTGTGCTTATGTGCACTGGGCAATCCTCTGATCTAAGTGTGGTGCCTTCTGACCATTGTTTGCAGGGCTTACTGTATTTTCTGGTTACAGAATTCATAATGGAAAACTGTAAATTACTTTTTCATTGACTGCAAAATATCAATACATTTCTCTTTTCTAAACTCTATAGAATTAGCATGTTATAAATGAAAAATAATAATTTCATCTAATTCTGGAACAAGAGGTCATGAGGTGACATTGAATGGACAATCTGACACCTTAAAGGTGTTTAAGTATCCCTGGGATTTGCATAATGTGATAAAGCTTTTTAAAGAAAATCTAAAGTTTATTATGCTCCTTAAAGGGATATAAATGATTGTAATATAGAATGTTTGTTTCATTATGTGTAGTAATAAAAACTTTGCAATATACTTTAATTATTTTGCCCCTTTTTCCTGTTATCCTGAATTTTGTGGGCTTAATACTAATATATAAGATATTGAAAAACAATGTATGTTTTTTATTAACTAAAAATGGCAATGACTAGCCTTGTCCATCTCCGTAACCGGACAGGCTGGTTGAAATTGATGGGTCGAAAAATAATTGCGGAAGAGTTTGTTAATGTATTCTGAAAGTTTGTACATTATACTTATGTTAATTTATGTTAAGATTACAGAAACGTATTGTTATTGCAAAGGGCTAGATTACAAGTGGCACGCTGTTTCGCACAAGTGACATTGGGTTTATAGTGGCTGATTGCATGGGTCAGAAGGAGCATGCGCATTACAAGTTGAAAGTAAATGCTAACACATGAGCACAACCGCGATTTTCGCTAGTTGGGTTAGTGTGTCTTCAGAGCTCTGGTTAACGTCTACGTGAGGCAAAAAATTGATAAAAATACATTTTAAAGTACAGTTACAATACAAATCGCACTGTCTGGTAAAGATTATTCATAAAAAATATAGCACAAAAGAAGGTCTTAAAAATAAGAAGACTGCAAAAGGCTTTAACATATAGATAGATAGATATAGAGATATATTATATATATATATATACTAAAGATGTAAGTCTACACATAAATGTGTGTACATGTATTTACAGACATATATACACGTAGCAACACATAAATATTTATTACTTTAATAGTGTTTAGTATATACACTGTGCGTGTGAATATGTGTGTGTGTGTAATGTGTGTGTGTGTGTGTATATATGTATGTGTATATATATATATATATATATATATATATATATATATATATATATATATGTGTGTGTATATGTACACACACACACGTGTGTGTGTGTGTGTGTGTATATATATATATATATATATATATATATATATATATATATATATATATATATATATATATATATATTATATAATGTGTGTGTGTGTATGTATATATATATATATATATATATATATATATATATATATATATATATATATATATATATATATATATATATATATATATATATATATATATATATATATATATATATATATATATATATATATACACACATACATACATACATACATACATACACTTTGCTATGTGAAATATTAATTTCTCTTGTTAAGTGTATTCAGTCCACGGGTCATCCATTACTTATGGGATATATTCCCTTCCCAACAGGAAGTTGCAAGAGGATCACCCAAGCAGAGCTGCTACATAGCTCCTCCCCTCACATGTCATACCCAGTCATTCTCTTGCAACTGACATAGTAGGAAGGTGTGAGAGGAGTGTGGAATTTTTATACTTAATTATTTCTTCAATCAAAAGTTTATTTTAAATGGCACCGGAGTGTGCTGTTTTTTTCTCTCAGGCAGTATTTAGAAGAAGAATCTGCCTGCGTTTTCTATGATCTTAGCAGAAGTAACTAAGATCCACTGGCTGTTCTCACACATTCTGAGGAGTGGGGTAACTTCAGAAAGGGAATAGCATGCGGGGTCCCCTGCAGATGAGGTATGTGCAGTAGAATATTTTTCTAAGGAATGGAATTGACTAAGAAAATACTGCTGATACCGATGTAATGTAAGTACAGCCTTAAATGCAGTAGCGACTGGTATCAGGCTGATGATGTATGTACAATAAGTAATTTTCTAAGGAATGGAATTTGACTAAGAAAATACTGTTAATACTGAAGTAATGTATGAGCCTTAACTGCAGTAGAAGCGACTGGTAGCAGTCTTATTAATAACACTACCTAACTTTTAAAGTGCATGTTTAAAACGTTTACTGGCATGTTATTCGTTTTTTGTGAGGTACTTTGGTGATAAATCTTTTGGGGCATGATTTTCCACATGGCTGTCGTTTATTTCTACATAGAAACGGTTAACTGAGGTTTCCCACTGTTGTAATATGAGTGGGAGGGGCCTATTTTTTAGCGCCTTTTTGCGCAGTAAAAATTCAGTTAGTCTTCCTGCTTCTTCCTCCTTGATCCAAGACGTCTCTAGAGAGCTCAGGGGTCTTCAAAATTCATTTTGAGGGAGGTAATCAGTCACAGCAGACCTGTGACAGTGTGTTTGACTGTGATAAAAAACGTTAATTGTTAAATTGATTATCCGTTTTTTGGGTATTAAGGGGTTAATCATCCATTTGCTAGTGGGTGCAATGCTTTACTAACTTAATACATTTACTGTGAAAATTTGGTTGCTATAACTGATTTGGTTCATTGTTATTTCAACTGTGACGATTTTTTGTGCTTCTTAAAGGCGCAGTAGCGTTTTTTATATTGCTTGTAAACTTATTTGAAAGGATTTTCCAAGCTTGCTAGTCTCATTGCTAGTCTGTTTAAACATGTCTGACACAGATGAATCTGTTTGTTCACTATGTTTGAAGGCCAATGTGGAGCCCCACAGAAATATGTGTACTAAATGTATTGATGTCACTTTGAATAAAAGTCAATTTATATCTGTAAAGAAATTATCACCAGACAACGAGGGGGAAGTTATGCCGACTAACTCTCCTCACGTCTCAGTACCTTCGCCTCCCGCTCAGGAGGCGCGTGATATTGTGGCGCCAAGTACATCAGAGAGGCCCATACAAATCACTTTGCAAGACATGGCTGCTGTTATGACAGAGGTATTATCTAAATTGCCTGAATTAAGAGGCAAGCGCGATAGCTCTGGGTTAAGGACAGAGCGCGCTGATGATGTGAGAGCCATGTCCGATACTGCGTCACAATTTGCAGAACATGAGGACGGAGAGCTTCATTCTGTGGGTGACGGATCTGATCCAGGGAGACCGGATTCAGAGATTTCTAATTTTAAATTTAAGCTTGAGAACCTCCGTGTATTGCTAGGGGAGGTATTAGCGGCTCTGAAGGATTGTAACACGGTTGCAATTCCAGAGAAAATATGTAGGTTGGATAGATACTTTGCGGTACCGGTGTGTACTGACGTTTTTCCTATACCTAAAAGGCTTACAGAAATTATTAGCAAGGAGTGGGATAGACCCGGTGTGCCCTTTTCCCCCTCCTCCGATATTTAGAAAAATGTTTCCAATAGACGCCACCACACGAGACTTATGGCAGACAGTCCCTAAGGTGGAGGGAGCAGTTTCTACTTTAGCTAAACGTACCACTATCCCGGTGGAGGATAGTTGTGCTTTTTCGGATCCAATGGATAAAAAATTAGAAGGTTACCTTAAGAAAATGTTTGTTCAACAAGGTTTTATCTTACAGCCCCTTGCATGCATTGCGGCTCTCACTGCTGCTGCAGCATTCTGGTTTGAGTCTCTGGAAGAGGCCATTCGCACAGCTCCATTGGATGAGATTATGGCCAAGCTTAAAGCACTTAAACTAGCTAATGCATTTGTTTCTGATGCCGTTGTACATTTAACCAAACTAACGGCTAAGAACTCCGGATTCGCCATCCAGGCGTGCAGAGCGCTATGGCTTAAATCCTGGTCAGCTGACGTGACTTCTAAATCTAAATTGCTTAATATTCCTTTCAAGGGGCAGACCTTATTCGGGCCCGGCTTGAAAGAAATTATTGCTGACATTACTGGAGGTAAGGGTCATACTCTTCCTCAGGACAGGGCCAAATCAAAGGCCAAACAGTCTAATTTTCGTGCCTTTCGTAACTTCAAGGCAGGAGCAGCATCAACTTCCTCCGCTCCAAAACAGGAAGGAACTGTTGCTAGTTACAGACAGGGCTGGAAAGCTAACCAGCCCTGGAACAAGGGCAAGCAGGCCAGAAAGCCTACTTCTGCCCCTAAGACAGCATGAAGAGAGGGCCCCCTATCCGGAAACGGATCTAGTGGGGGGCAGAGTATCTCTCTTCGCCCAGGCTTGGGCAAGAGATGTCCAGGATCCCTGGGCGTTGGAGATCATATCTCAGGGATATCTTCTGGACTTCAAAGCTTCTCCTCCACAAGGGAGATTTCATCTTTCAAGGTTATCGGCAAACCAAATAAAGAAAGAGGCATTTCTACGCTGTGTACAAGACCTCTTAGTAATGGGGGTGATCCACCCAGTTCCGCGGACGGAACAAGGGCAAGGGTTTTACTCAAATCTGTTTGTGGTTCCCAAGAAAGAGGGAACCTTCAGACCAATCTTGGACCTAAAAATCTTAAACAAATTCCTAAGAGTTCCATCATTCAAAATGGAAACTATTCGATCCATCCTACCCATGATCCAAGAGGGTCAATACATGACCACAGTACGCTTAAAGGATGCCTACCTTCATATACCGATTCACAAAGATCATTATCGGTACCTAAGATTTGCCTTTCTAAACGGGCATTACCAGTTTGTAGCTCTTCCCTTCGGGTTAGCTACGGCCCCGAGAATTTTTACAAAGGTTCTGGGCTCACTCCTAGCGGTGCTAAGACCGCGAGGCATAACGGTGGCTCCGTACCTAGACGACATTCTGATACAAGCGTCAAGTTTTCAAATTGCCAAGTCTCATACAGAGATAGTTCTGGCATTTCTGAAGTCGCATGGGTGGAAGGTGAACGTGGAAAAGAGTTCTCTATTACCACTCACAAGAGTCTCCTTCCTAGGGACTCTGATAGATTCTGTAGAAATGAAAATTTACCTGACGGAGGCCAGGTTATCAAAACTTTTAAATGCTTGCCGTGTCCTTCATTCCATTCCACGCCCGTCAGTAGCTCAGTGCATGGAAGTAATTGGCTTAATGGTAGCGGCAATGGACATAGTACCATTTGCGCGCCTGCATCTCAGACCTCTGCAATTATGCATGCTAAGTCAGTGGAATGGGGATTACTCAGATTTGTCCCCTCTAATAAATCTGGATCAAGAGACCAGAGATTCTCTTCTCTGGTGGCTTTCTCGGGTCCATCTGTCCAAGGGGATGACCTTTCGCAGGCCAGATTGGACAATTGTAACAACAGATGCCAGCCTTCTAGGTTGGGGCGCAGTCTGGAACTCCCTGAAGGCTCAGGGATTATGGACTCAGGAGGAGAAACTCCTCCCAATAAATATTCTGGAGTTGAGAGCAATATTCAATGCTCTTCTAGCTTGGCCTCAGTTGGCAACACTGAGGTTCATCAGATTTCAGTCGGACAACATCACGACTGTGGCTTACATCAACCATCAAGGGGGAACCAGGAGTTCCCTAGCGATGTTGGAAGTCTCAAAGATAATTCGCTGGGCAGAGTCTCACTCTTGCCACCTGTCAGCGATCTACATCCCAGGCGTGGAGAACTGGGAGGCGGATTTTCTAAGTCGCCAGACTTTTCTTCCGGGGGAGTGGGAACTTCATCCGGAGGTCTTCGCTCAACTGATTCATCGTTGGGGCAAACCAGATCTGGATCTCATGGCGTCTTGCCAGAACGCCAAGCTTCCTTGTTACGGATCCAGGTCCAGGGACCCGGGAGCGGTGCTGATAGATGCTCTGACAGCCCCTTGGGTCTTCAACATGGCTTATGTGTTTCCACCATTTCCGATGCTACCTCGACTGATTGCCAAGATCAAACAGGAGAGAGCATCGGTGATTCTGATAGCGCCTGCGTGGCCACGCAGGACCTGGTATGCAGACCTAGTGGACATGTCCTGTCCACCATGGTCTCTACCTCTGAGGCAGGACCTTCTAATACAAGGTCCTTTCAAACATCCAAATCTAATTTCTCTGAGGCTGACTGCATGGAGATTGAACGCTTGATCCTATCAAAGTGTGGCTTCTCGGAGTCAGTTATTGATACCTTAATACAGGCACGGAAGCCTGTTACCAGAAAAATTTACCATAAGATATGGCGTAAATATTTATATTGGTGCGAATCCAAGGGTTACTCATGGAGTAAGGTTAGGATTCCTAGGATATTGTCCTTTCTACAAGAGGGTTTAGAAAAGGGCTTATCTGCTAGTTCGTTAACTGGACAGATTTCTGCTCTGTCTATTCTCTTACACAAACGTCTGGCAGAAGTTCCAGACGTCCAGGCTTTTTGTCAGGCTTTGGCTAGGATTAAGCCTGTGTTTAAGACTGTTGCTCCTCCGTGGAGCTTAAACTTGGTTCTTAAAGTTCTTCAAGGGGTTCCGTTTGAACCCCTTCATTCCATTGATATTAAGCTTTTATCTTGGAAAGTTCTGTTTTTGATGGCTATTTCCTCGGCTCGAAGAGTCTCTGAGTTATCGGCCTTACATTGTGATTCTCCTTATCTGATTTTCCATTCAGACAAGGTAGTTCTGCGTACTAAACCTGGGTTTTTACCTAAGGTAGTTTCTAACAGGAATATCAATCAAGAGATTGTTGTTCCATCATTATGTCCTAATCCTTCTTCAAAGAAGGAACGACTTTTGCATAATCTGGACGTAGTCCGTGCCCTGAAGTTCTATTTACAGGCAACTAAAGATTTCCCTGTTTGTTGTGTACTCTGGTCAGAGGAGAGGTCAAAAAGCTTTGGCTTCGTAGCATAATACGTTTAGCCTATGAGACTGCTGGACAGCAGCCCCCTGAAAGAATTACTGCTCATTCCACTAGAGCTGTGGCTTCCACCTGGGCCTTTAAGAATGAGGCCTCTGTTGAACAGATTTGCAAGGCTGCAACTTGGTCTTCGCTTCACACTTTTTCAAAATTTTACAAATTTTACACTTTTGCTTCTTCGGAGGCTGTTTTTGGGAGAAAGGTTCTACAGGCAGTGGTTCCTGCCTTGTCCCTCCCATCATCCGTGTACTTTGGCTTTGGTATTGGTATCCCATAAGTAATGGATGACCTGTGGACTGACTACACTTAACAAGAGAGAACATAATTTATGCTTACCTGATACATTTATGTCTCTTGTAGTGTATTCAGTCCACGGCCCGCCCTGTCTTTTAAGGCAGATCTAAATTTTAATTAAACTCCAGTCACCACTGCACCCTATGGTTTCTTCTTTCTTGTCTTGTTTCGGTCGAATGACTGGATATGACATGTGAGGGGAGGAGCTATGTAGCAGCTCTGCTTGGGTGATCCTCTTGCAACTTCCTGTTGGGAAGGGAATATATCCCATAAGTAATGGATGACCCGTGGACTGAATACACTACAAGAGAAATAAATTTATCAGGTAAGCATAAATTATGTTATTTCCTGTCGCAAGCAAAAACTATTTGCTTTCAACTTGTAATATCCGACGCACGCAAAAAGCTTCTAACGGAGTTAGTGCAGGAGCGTTAAATACCGCTCCACTCGTAATCTAGCCCTAAGTGTGTTATTTCACTTTAAAGGGGCTTAATATTAATGAACAGATCTTAATCACTTGTGTTTTTATACAGCGGGCAAGTAGAAGCTTGTTACAAAATGATATCTGGTTTTTATTTTGCATTTAATTAAAAGAAACTTACTAGTCTTGCAAGGTCT